>NW_024423343.1:31133983-31307816 GCF_017311325.1 Ursus maritimus | reverse complement strand
CTGACATTAAAAACTTTTATTTAAAAAAATGCATATTTAATTCTCTCAGAACAGGCTATAGTGTTAAACCTATATCAACAAAGGCCACTGGATACTACATACCTTGACTTTGAAGACTCAGCCCATCTCTATTTTAAATTTGCTTGAGCCTTCAAAAATGTACAATATGGCTTGGCTTGGCATCAGCTTGTGGCTGAAACAAGAGGGTCAGAAGATTCAGATCAATCATGCCCAACATCATGGGCAGGGCTCCAGTTCCCAGACAGGAAAGTTAATCTCAGCATCTCCCTGTGTTTTTGGGACCAAGGATGTAGCCTCTTGCCCTTGGCTTTGGAGAGGCCATGTCTGTTTTTCTACACCCATCCCCCCCCTTTTTTTTCAAACTTTAAAGCCACTGATTTCTCAAGGTAGGGGGGATGTAATTAGGAGTTTTAGTCTGTTGAAATGTGACAAAACTTTTCGAGGCCTTCATTTCCTCATCTGGTATGTGAGGGGGTTGGACTTGAAGACATTTCAGGTCTATTTCTGGTTTAAAAATGCTTCTTACATGGAATAAAAATGTTGGTTTTTTATCAGTTTTAACAAGACAACTCAACCACCCCACCCCTTTGTGGATGGTTGTATGATCGGAGAGAGAAAATATGAAGAACTGCTGAGCAGCCATCTCTGAAATTGCTTGGAGAGACTGCAAACCAGGATGTTAGGTACAAAGATGCTTAGAAATTATGGCAGGACTTGGCCTTTGCTCTTTCTCCTCCACCTTCCTATGTAACGTTAAGGTTCCACATAGTAATTATTTTCAAACTTCCAGGTCATGATGTTTGCCTAGAAGATTTCGTATGTGTCAGGCTCTTTGGAGATATAAGATTGAATTATTGCTATACCGTTCATGTAGAAAGCTATAAAGCCCTAGTTACCCACTATTTGTACTACAGGTTTTTAGGGTAATAAAATTGGGTATTTGGGTGTGGTTTGGCAGCTTTCATATAATCTCAGGTGCTCTGCCTTTTTGGCCTCTTAGATTATCCTTCTAGCATTAGGAGCTGAGAGGACAATTGTAGACCTTTGAATTGTAGGGGCTGGGTCACATCACACCCATTTACATTGCTTTGTGTTTAGGAAGTTTCAGTCCTAGGGTGCTCACACCCTGCATTGTTGGGCAGTGTCAATGAGGATTAGGGGTGGATGATAATGCAGGCAATGGCTTTCAGCAGGTTTAATATTAACTGTCATCCTAACACAGATGGCATCCTGATATACATATCTGTCTTTGACTTTCTTGAGTTCTAGTCCAAGACATCTAACTCCTGGACCTTTCTTTTGGGATGCCTTACCCACCCCTCAAACCCAGTATATCTAAAACCGAACCCAACAGCTTTTCTCCAAAGAAATGTCCTCTCTTGACTTCCCTAATTTAGTCAACAATGCCTCTGCTTTCACCCTCGCCCAGCCCACAAACTCTGTGTCATTTCTTATTCTTGTTCACCATCAGTGAGCACAACCGAGTACCGACTCCTCATCTGTCCTTTCCATCCCAGCTGCCCGCTCTGCACCTCAGGCCCTGTGAGCTCTCATCAAAGCTATTGTCACAGGCTCCGGATGGGTCTCCGCCTCCGGCTCTGCCCTCTCTCCAGCGAGTACATCTGCGCTACTGTGTTAACCTTCCCCAAGGGGCACTTACTACCCTCTTCTCAACTCAGGTGTCCTCAGCATCTCCCATTGCCTTCTTAATAAAATCCATGTGCCTTTTCTTGGCATTAAAGGCTCTCTATGATTGGTATCAGCCGTCTTTATGTCTTTACCTATTTCCTCTTTATGTAAATGGAATGCTCTGCTGGTCCCCAATAAACCTTTATACTAAAAGCTATTTCCTTTATCTTAGCCTGTCTAAATTTGCCCCGGACTTCATGGCCCAGCTAAAGGCCAGTTTGTCCACATAAAAGCCTCCAAAATCATTTTGTCTGGAAACAAGGCCTCTTTTATATGACTGTTGTGACAGGGCTCATGGACCATACATGGCTTTGGAGTGTAGCTAACTGTCTATTTACCTAGGATTTCTCCTAGAAGAAAGAGGCTGTATCTTTTACATTTTCCCATCTCCCAGAACCTAGTACATTCAGTTCTATTATTTTTTTTACTGAATAATGCATTACTTCATCATGGCAGAAGTCAGAATACCAAAGAACAATTTTCTGACACATCGAAATTTCTTTTCAGAAAGTACTCATTGATCATGTTGGTAATTTTTCTCTCTTCATAATTAATAACTAGGTACTCAATTGGGACTTTTTGCTACTGAACTATTTGACCTCTGAGTTACTTTCTGACAGTTGCATGAAGCACAATAGTTTTTTAAAAGGACAAGAACAAATGTCCTCTACACTCTAGTGTCTTCCTGTGTATTAACATAGATGAGGGTGGAACATGGAGCTTAGCTTGGTGCTGGTTAACAGCAGCTTGTTGAGTAAATGCATTAATTAGGTTTCTATTTCTATTTTTATTGCTACCCATCTATAATCATTTGTATTTGTTTGAACTAAGATCTCTAGATTTTGTATAAAGTGACCCTTTCAATAAGAATAAATGTGCTTGACAGAACTGATAGTTGTACGCACACCATCTTGGGTAGGGCTGGTCCCGTGGTCTATTTCTCTGAACAAAGTCATTGCATCTGTCATGGGCACATGTCATGCAATGACATGTGGCCTCCTCTACATGATTCTCTTTCCTTCTGGTTCTGGTAACCTCATCCTGCTCATGCCCTTTTAGACCTAAGGGTGGTCATAACTCTGCTGCCATGGGCTGCAGTTTCTAGCATTTGCCTGTGGTTCCACACCTTCGCCGACAGTCCTTTTATAAATACACCTTCCTCTTATTGCCCAGTTTGAGTGTGCCATTTGTTTTCTGCTGGGATCCTGAATGAGACAACATATCTGTATACACCACATGCTTTTTCAAAGCCCTTTTTTGGGGGGAGCTTTCTTTAAATCTTTATTCCTTGTGAAAATGGGGAGAGTTCAAGATGACAGCCATTAGAAAACTAGATGGAATGACCGCAAAGTTATTTTGAAAATGTAATGTGTGTGTGACTATTTTTTCCATTTTATCATGAATTTCAGAGTCTGGCGCCATTTAAGGTGTGCTAGGTTATTCATAGCTTTGTTTTTATCTTCCTAGTAGCTCAAGGAAGATGGCGAAAGTCCGATGAGTGTTTTGTACTCCTGTCTCACATCTGTATGAGGCTGGGCCACCAGCTAGAGTTTAGAGTCACAGACAGAGGAAAGAGTCACTTTCCTCCCAGAAAGCACAACTGGTCTCACAGGTTCCTGAGCAAACACTGGATTGGTCTGTGAGCAAGACTGTCCCTTATGGAGCCTAAAAAGGAGCAAGTGGTCAGGTGGCCACGTGTTGAAGGGTATCCTCGGCCTGAACAGGAAATGTACTCAGAGGAAAGTTACAGTAACTTCACCAGCTCTGTGGTCAGGAGGGAGGTGCTGTACACCAAGGAAACCAGCGTCACCTTCACAGAGTGTTCACAAACACCGCAGGGCAAGATGGTTGAAAATAGAAAGCTTTCATTTTCTCTGGTTCCTGCCTGACATGTTAAATTCTGTTCAGTCAGAATTTTAAAAAAGGAAACGGCATGATTAGGATCTTACGATCTGATTTTTAAGCTGCAAAAGAAACTGATTGTGATGTGCAGAGATGGAACCCAATGAAGTTCTTAAGAGGTTCCGAGAGAGAGTCACATTGCTAATTAAAGACCTATCATATCTCCTTTTACTGCTTCCTTAACGTCTCAATGCAAATGTCAGTCTCGAGTGCTGTCTACTCTACTCTCTGGTTCACTAGCCTCTAGGTGCCATTCTGTTTCTCTATGGTGCTATGATAGAGAAAAGGAAAAATGGCATATCATAAATTAAATATGATAAATATATGCAAGTCACAAAGGTCCTGAGGTTAAGAATTTGCCCAATGAGGTTTAGACTGAAAAGTGACTTCGTGTATTGACTAATGTTCATGTTCAAAGTGTTTTCGTACACACCTGGGCAAGCTGAAATAAAAGAGCTGGGATGGCATAACTACTGGTTGTGGATCTGAAATAATTTATAAGAGGCATTTCATGTGACGGTATTGTCTGTAGACCTTATCTGGGGTCCATCTAGAACCTTTAGGAAGTCTCTGAAATCATAAGCAAAATGTTTTGTGCGCATGCATTACAGGCAAAGAAAGTTTGGAAACATACTTTTTCTAAATATGACCATGAAATCAAGTGAATCTGCTGAATGCACAAGGTTGGTTTTCTGAATAGAACATTCATGATTTCAAACATTATCCTAGAAACATTAAATAAATAACCTTAGCTCTTCCATTATTTGTGTGACCTTGCTTAAAAAGTCACTTACTTGTTTTGTTTTCAGTTGTCTCCTCTATAAAATAAGGTTTTGGCTTAGATCACCTCCAATGTTCCTTCCAGCTGAGCACTTTTTGCAGGACGGTATTCCAGCAAAATGGTGGAGAAAACAAAATTTTAACTTAGTTTTGTCCTGCTTCCACTCCATTTACTCCCCTACTCAATGGTATTTTCCTAACTCTCACTTCTAGTATCGTCCAATTATCCGTCCAACTTCGAGAAGATCTAGAATCAATCACTGAAATTGTGTTGAAATTTCGATGCAACCTAAAAGAGGGAAAAGAACAATAGACTAGAAGTCATGAAGCATGAGCAAAGTTGTAAGCATGAGCCACTTGTCCTATAAACTTGGGCAACTTGTTTGACCTCTTTAATCTCAGTTTCCCCATCTGTGAAATGGGCATAAAGATGACTGTCCTATTTATTTACCTCACAGGTTAATATGGAGTTCATATGAGATAAAATAGGAAAAAGCACTTTGTAGCCATATGAATGTAGGCCACAATTATTAATTTAAGTCAATGTGTTTCCCACATTGCCTTTAAGGCTTCATCTTCTTTTGAAATCCAAGCATTAACTGAGTTGGTGAGGAGGGTCCTTTCAGAGGCAGGTTTCCTTCTCTGGTGCTTGGAACCACACCCAAGAGATGGTTATCCACTCCACCTGTGCAGAGAGTTGATGGTTATTAATACAGTAATTGACCCATTTACAACAGGCAAAAAGGGAAAGTTTTTTTTTTTTTTTGGTAACCAATTCTCATGGAAGCACAAGTAACTTCCAATTTTCTAAAAGTCAACTGTCACAAGATTCACAGATTATCTGTGGGAAATCTTTTAGCTCTCACTGCCTTTCTTATAAGGAGCAGATAAGTACCCTTTCACCTCCAATCTTACTCTTCATGTTGCCTGTTGTTAAGGAGGAGTTGTGAGGGAAAAGAGGTTTGAGGTTACAGCTTCCTGTCTCCACACCTTTAGCTGATTTAGCTGCTAGGAAAGGCTTTGAAAGCAAAGCACTAAATTCATCATCAAAACAACTTGTCAATTCAGTTAGAGAAATGTCAGTCAAGCGAATCTTTTGATACCAGAAGCAAATACAACTGATGGATTGACAATGTTTCTCTTCTAATGCAGTAGGTTTGACCTAGGTGGACCCTGTCTAACTACTCACAAGAAGGAAAACCAAATATCCACAGGGAAAGGCTAGGTCTGCTAAGACCAAATTAACCTGAAAATGGGTGCTTTTCACTCCTAACATGAAAGGAATCAAATACAAGTTAGTATAGGCAAGCTAAATATTTCTCTAGTGTCTTCTGAATCTGGATATTTTCTTAAATTTTATAATGTGTTCTTAAATTATTTGAAGTCCTGTGGATTCCCTGAAACTCAGAGAACCAAAAATAAATTTCAAAGCCAAATGTCATTTGATGTTTCCGTTATTGGTAGCTGTGACTTATCCATGTTAATACTCTACTCCAATAGAGTAAGGGGTGTGCATTTTCACAATGCTCCATTTTAAGAAAAACATAAGAATTGTTGTGTCTACTGTTAAGTTATACTGATCACATATATTCAGTATCATTTAGAGAAATTGGTTATCTTTTTCTACCACCACAGGTGAATTTCCTTCATTTAGTGTCTCTTCAAAGCAGATGTAGATTTTGAAGTCCTATGAGATGCTTTCTCACCTAGGCTTCTCTGTATGATTGACATGAACCAAGGTGGGACCAAGGGCTATCAGGGTATAAATGTTGAAAACAAGAAGTTCTATCAGCCAATCTTTCACTTGGGTTGAACCCTAAACTAGGAGACCATTGCCACACACTAGCACATATTTGGGAAACCACTTCAAGCATAGCTTGACATGGAACTTTAAAATTATGTGTTGACATGGAAGACAGAGAAAAGTAAACATTGACAAATATATTGGACATCTCTTTTTCATCAAATGGCCATATAATCAATATTTTTAAAGCTCTTTCCCAATAAATTTTAGTACAAGGAGTCACACAAAAAAGGACTTTTCCTTCCCCTTTGCAGTTGTTGGATGTGCCATCAAGCAGGAGAATATTGAATATGTAACAGCCAGTGAAGACCCTGAGATCTTGGATTGCTTTTCGGTGAGAGATTGCTCAATTTGTAGTGCTGAGTTAGAATGGGTTCAGAGAAATCCCCTTAACTGTGCTGAGGTTTGAATTTGGGGGCTCCATGGATGAACAGAAGGAAAGTCTATCTTCTAGTTATCTCGCTTTATTATGCTTTGTGAATGAAAAACAGTTTCAGGAGAGAAAGACCACCACTTCTACCTTGTGAGAACAGAAGACAGTGAACTAAGCTCCAGGCAGTCAACTGTGTTCCCAGGAACTTTTGAGGTAACTAGTATTCTCTTTGCAGTGATCTTTAGGCTGGAAGAATGTCTTTTTCATAGCCCAGATGTCTAAACTTCACCTCAGTTTCTCATAATGAGTGAAGAAGAGATGTAGGTAAAGGAAAAACAGTATTATTACTGGTTGGCCTGTATGGCCTGAGGATAATTATTTTAAGCTCCTCCTTCTCCCTCCCTCACCACATCTAAGCCAATGCTGAGTTCTGCCAGTTTTAACCTGTAAATATTTCTTGAGCGCATCTACTTCTCTGTAATCATAGTTCAGGCCCTGATCACCTCTTGTCTAGGCTACTACGACTGTATCCTAGCTGGTCCCCCTGTTGTCATCTTATGCCCTTTAAATTTACCTTCATATTTTTACTAAAGTGGTATATATAAAATGAAATCACCTTTCTGCTTATGACACTTCAGTAGGTCCTCACCACCAGCAGGAGAGCTCAAGCTGTGAACCACGCTTGTTTTGCGAATCTTGTCTTTTACAAGTCATGGTCCAGCAAACAGAGGCAGCTGTAACTCTCTACATCTGTCCTTATCTCCTCTGCAAAGACTCTTCTTTTTCTCTCTTTGTCTTGTACTCCCTGTAGTCCACTACCTCATGCCCTATTCTCCACCACACACTCTCCTACTTCACTTCACCCCTGACACAGAGGCTCATCTTGCAAGGCTTTTACTTAATAAACTTGTTGAATAAATGTATGCATACTTCCACACTCAGGTCAGCAGTCACCTTCAGAAATCCTTAGCTGATTCTCGAGTTGCCCACAGAAATGCTGTGCAGATCACTGTGCCACTATTTTAAAAGTAGCTGTTGGTGTATCTTTCTTTCCCACCAGACTGTAAGCTGCCCAAGGATAGAAACTGAGCCCTGCTCATCTTTGGGAAATAGATTTTTCTCTTCTGTGTGCATCTTGGGAGGGTGTCACATTCTGAGTGGTCGAGACATATTAAGCAAACTACTGGAGTATAGATGCTGAGCTTCTTTTCATTCTTCCCTCTCCTTCTCCTCTCTCCACCTCACTGTGGGTGCTGGGAGAAGGAAGCCAAACTGGGTCACCATCCAGGGTTTCTCTCCAGCTTTTCTTGGTTTTTCTGCTTATGCTCCCTTTTATTACCCTAGCAAAGAAGTCCTATTCTAGCCAATCCTTTTTTTTTTTCCTTATGTCATCTCTCAAAGGCAGAGCAGGAAGAATTTGACTTCCCCTTAACACAGAATCCAAATAATTAGGAACAGAAACAATCCCTGGAGGGCTCAGTAAACAGAAATATCAATACCTAACCTGGACTCCCTGAAAAGCAGGGGAGATGCTGGCATTTCTTGCCGGGTTTGGTTCTTTTAATCAGAACTGGCCCAGTGATTCTTTCTAAGTAAACAAAGAATAAAACCAAGCAAAATGAAACACAACAAAAACCAAGTTGAATTTCCCTATCATGACAGGTTGAACTTTTTGGTTCCTTACATGTGTTTTTCAGTGCTTCTAGGGGGTGTTTGAATGAATAATAAATGAAGCTAATGTTGTTGAGACACAAATTTTGAATAAGGAATTAACGAGATGGTAATCAGACCTAGCTTCTGATAACAATGACACAGTCAGATTACCACCTTTCATTTATTGATTATTTAATGAGATCCTATCATTCATACAGTAGTATACAAAGAAACATAACAGATTGTCCTTGCTCAAAGAATACCGGAAACTGGAAGCCTAGGGGAAATAAATACACACAAATCAAAAACTCGAAGCGTATGAAACAAGAGGTGTTCCACGTGCAGAACCTGACCAAATGGCAAATGAGTGAACAGATAGTAATCATTTTGAGACCTGAGAAGGGAGAGACCCTCTAGGCCATGAACTTAGCAAAGTATGGAAAGAGGAACGTGCGCACATTATGTTGCCGGGATGTTAACTTAGACAGTCCAGCTAATTGGGAGGATTGGGTTTGAGGAGATGAGCCTGGAAAAATCTGTGGAGGCCTAGGATTTGAGGATAAGAAGTGAATTTTCAATTGTTCAGTCACTGGTTCTCAAACTTGACTGCAAATTAGAATCTCCTGAGAAACTAAAAATGCTGATGGCTGGGTCCTATACACAGAGATTCTGATTAAATTGACCTGGGAATCAAGGGTTTTTAAAGTTGCAGCTGATTCTAATATGCTGTCAGCTTGAGAAATCTGTTACATGACGGTGATTTTCAACCCTCACTAAATACTAGAATCAAAGGGGGAAATTTTTATGATAGTACTAAAGATGACCCACAGAATGGGAAAAATATTTGCAAATCACATATCTGAGAAGGAACTTGCATCAAAAATATGTAAAGAACTCAGATAACTCAACAATAAAAAGGCAGCCCCATTAAGTGGGCAAATGATCTGAGTAAACATTTCTCTAAAAATGATAGACAAATGGGGCACCTGGGTAGCTCATTTGGTAAAGTGTCTGCCTTCAGCTCAGGTCATGATCTCAGAGTCCTGGGATCAAGCCCCGCACCAGAGAGCTCAGCAGAGAGCTGCTTCTCCCTCTCCCTCTGCTGCTCCCCTTGCTTGTGTGCTCACTCACTCTCTCTCTCTGTCAAATAAATAAATAAAATCTTTAAAAATAAATGACAGACAAATTCTTTAAAAAGCATGTAAAAAATTCTCCACATTGTCAGTCATTTGAGAAATGCGTATCAAACAACAATAAGATACTGTTTCATATACACCAGAATGGCTATGGTAAAAAAGATGAATAATAACAAGTGTTGGGAAGGAGGTGAAGAAATCAGAATCCTCAGACACTGCTGGTAGAAATGTAAAATAGTGCAGTTGCTTTGGAAAACAGTTTATCAGCTCCTCAAAAAGTTAAACAGAGTTACTGTATAACAGAACAATTCCACTCCTGGTATACACCCAAGAGAACTGAAAGCATATGTCCACACAAAACTGTATACATCAATGTTCATAGCAGCATTATTCAGAATAGCAAAAAAGTGAAAGTAAATGATGAATGGAAAAGCAATATATATATAACAGGATATTATTTGGCCATGAAAAGGAATGAAGTTCTGATACATTTTACAACAGAATGAACCTTGAAAACATCATGCTAAGTGAAAGGAGCCAGACAAAAAAGGCCATATATTGTATGAGCCCATTTATATGAAAGTCCCAGAATAAGCAAATCCATAGAGACAGAAATATTCAGTGGTTCCCAGGGGCCTAGAGGAAAGGAGGAAGGAGGAGTGGTTGCTAATGGGTATGGGATTTTGGTTTGGGAGCAATAAAATACAATATTCTGGAATCAGATAGTGGTCATCCATTTGCAACTTGTGAATATAATGAAAAAACCACAGCCAGAAGGAAGGAAGGTGAGGGGGATGAGCAAAATGGGTGGAAGGGAGTGGGAGATATGGCTTCCACTTGGGGAATGAGTAAGACATGGGAAGAACGGTACGGCATAAGGAATACAGTCAATGGTATTGTAATACCATTGTGTGGTGACAGATAGGAGCTACACATTGGTGAGCATAGCTTAACTATAGAGTTGTTGAATCCTATGTGGCACACCTGAAACTAATATAACATTGTGTGTCAACTATACTCAAAGAAAACAAAATAAAACCCAACCACTGAATTGTATACTTTAAAAGGGTGAACTTAAAAAAAAAAAAAAAGAGTGGCTTAATGGTAAATGGATTATAGCTCAGTAAGTTGTGTAAAAGAAAATGAGAAGAAACAATACAAATCCCTTCTCCTGTCCAGCATAGACTAATTAAATCAGAATTTCTGGGAATGGGACCGGACATAGGGTTTTTTTTGTTTTTGTTTTTTTTACGTTCTTGATGTGCAGACAGAGTTGAGGACAATGCAGGTGACAAAAAGCTACTAGTAACTTAGTTCTACACATTTTCCTTCTTCCCAAAGCAAAAACAAAACACCTGAGCACTTGAATGCAAATCCAGTTTAAATTGTAGGTTTTATTTTAACAGGTTTTTATTTTATTTGGCTCTTCAGTATGGGTGTGTGGGGTGTTGCTTCAAAAAACTTTAAAAAAAATGCAAATAGGTTGACAATTATTAACATAACCCAAAATAACAGCAATTTTTTTTGGGTCTGTATTAAATTTTGAATCAGAGACACAAAGCCATTCATTGTTTTCGAGAAATTCATTGTTTTAGAGTAACGGAAAATTTAGAGAAATTTGCAAAGTTGATTCTTAGTGGTTAAGTGGTCTATTTCTCAGGTGGTTGTAGTTTACTTGGGTTTTTAGTCGTAGCTTTGCTCACCATCTATTCAGCGATTTTAGACAAATCATCTAATATTTCTGGGCCTCATACTGTCATTATAGTCATATGCCAGGCAATGGGGATATGGTGGGAAACAAGATGGAATAGATGTGTTCTCTTCCTTGTGTAGGTTATAATACCTAGTTCTTTGCTTTAAAAGTGAAGAGATTGAACTAGATGGTCTCCAGATTCTTTGATCATTTACTGGAATAGCGTAGAAGTAGAAAAATGG
Organism: Ursus maritimus; assembly: GCF_017311325.1. NCBI lineage: Eukaryota > Metazoa > Chordata > Mammalia > Carnivora > Ursidae > Ursus > Ursus maritimus. The sequence goes on along the minus strand of NW_024423343.1, from coordinate 31,296,523 downwards.
AGTAGAGGGGCAGCTCTTGTACACCTCTTCCATCTCCTGTGATTTAAGGGAATGGCTATGTGAAGTTCTTGAGAAGGCTTCTCTCAGAATTTGCTATGGAAGGTAAGTTAAACTCTTTGGGTTATGTCTTCTCTTAATTTTTATCCTACTCTTGGAATGGCCAATAAACACAGTCTGAATGTTTCAAAACATTTTAATTCCTTCACAAAAGCCTGTATCAGAACTTAAAACCAAATCTATTTGTGTATCCGTGTCAGGTGTTAAAAAGCCATTTCCAAGGATCCCACTCAATCAGGAAGACACACAATTAAGCATGATTAACATCTTTGGGATCTTAGTGCAGATTCAAAATTTCCAAATGCATAGCTGCGGTGCTCAGCGCCAACAGAAGGCCACATTCTGCCCTCCAAGTGAAAACACGCTTCATTGTTCCATTCAAAGGAGGGTGAAAATAATATCAAAAGGCAAACTTTTAAACTCTCAGTATAATTATCTTCCAAAGAGCTCCTGCATCTTCTTCTGCCAAGACAAAGCCTTTGCTGGAGATCTGTTTATTTTAAGATGTCTTGATTTCAGAAAAAAAAAAAAAAAGTCCTCATGCCCTTTTTCTAAGCAAATGATTTTTCCTTCTTTAGAAAACAAGATTCTGGTGAAGCAGTTGCCCAGGCTTGTGGTGTACGACAACGAGGTCAACCTGAGCTGCAAGTATACCCACAACCTCTTCTCAAAGGAGTTCCGGGCATCCCTTTATAAGGGAGTAGATAGTGCTGTGGAAGTCTGTGTTGTGAGTGGAAATTACTCCCATCAGCCTCAGTTCTATTCAAGTACAGGATTCGACTGTGATGGGAAAATGGGCAACGAAACAGTGACATTCTACCTCCGGAAGTTGTTTGTTAACCAAACGGATATCTACTTCTGCAAAATCGAGGTCATGTATCCACCTCCTTACATAGACAATGAGAAGAGCAATGGGACCATTATCCATGTGAAAGGTAACACACAACTCTAGCAGTGTGCCGCTCTAAAGCAATGGTTTTCAGTGGCCGTCTTGAAAACCAAGTCATGATCTGGGGTGGGGTTGGATAAATCCCAGAGAGGAAGTCTACAAATTCTACACTAGTGATATTTTGCATATTTTGGTCCTTTTCCCACTCTTCTATAATGTTCAGAAGGAAGGAAATGTACTCAAGTGCCATTCCCATGTTGTTTAACCCACTCTGTTCTATTTTTCAGAGAAACATCATTGTCCAGCGCAGCCGTCTCCTGAATCTTCTAAGCCATTTTGGGCACTGGTGGTGGTTGGTGGAGTCCTAGTTTTCTATAGCTTGCTAGTAACAGTGGCTCTTTGTGCCTGCTGGGTAAGAGAAGCAACACTGCTTTTGTGTAACATTTCCACTGCACGTGTAATCTGAACATGTTCAAGAATTTTACCTATGTGGTTCATTTTCTGTTTAACGTGTGATTGTTATTATTATTGCTGTTATTTCCCTGCTAGGTTTGGGTAGGTTCTCTTTTAGCCTGTTCAACTTTATCTGAGATGAAAAATCTAATGTGAATCCTATTTTCCAGAAGGCAGTAATTAGGTGGCCAGGCAGAATAAGAAGCTAAGTGGGTAAATCGGGGGGTGGGGATTGGGAGTCTTAGGGCTAGTTACTTTTCTTCTCCCCATTTTGCAATATCATGATGATATATAAAATAGTTTTAATATACACGTATGTATAAAAATCTAAGCAACTTGAGAATCTAGGCACTGAAACCAATGAACAATTTTGGTTCAGGGTCAAAAATTGTGAGAAATTTGGCTACTGAAATTATGCATTCAAACCTAGCAAAGAAACTAGGTCTGTTTATCTGAGTCATATTTTTATCTCCTCTGAAGCAGTTGAATTTCGTGAGGCCAAGTATGGTTGCTGTCATTATGAAACCATAATGGGAGTTAGACTTTTCTGAGCTCTCAGCACTGAATTAGAGTTTACCGATTTGTGCAAATGTTCATGTAATGAACTTGGTGTGTTTTTCTTTACCTTCTTCAAAGTTGAAGTTTTGAACACATCCTGATGACCACATCCACTGTTATGATGGGACTCCCTTACCAACGATCTTTTCTTTACTCAGAAACCTCCCTTTCTCATGTACACTGTGTGGGACAGAATAGCTCCTGCATTGATTCCATGCTGTCTTTGAGTTCCTTCCTATAAGTTAGATGCCTCTATGAGTCATTTCGTCAATAAGAAATGTAGCTGCTCAAGGATAAAGGACGATTTCTTTTGATATTCACCATCCATCTGGTATTAAGCATATTTAATGTTTAATGAGTGCTTATCAAATTGATGAATTGGTAACCCTCAAAAAGGCCAAACTAAGGGCTTAAATGAACATATCATTAAGACATATTCTACACATTTAACTAATCCATATATGGGTCAGTGATTTCTGGAACCCATACCAGGTGAAACCATCCTATTTACTAAAGACTTGGTGCTGGGGGAGTGGGTAGAGGTGAGGAGGGCAGCCTTGGGTTCGCAGTCATGTAAATGATAGATCCAGCCTGAGATCCTTTTATTTTATTTTTTTAAAGATTTACTTATTTGAGAGAGAAAGAGCATGAATGTACGAGTGGGGGGAGGGGCAGAGGGAGAGAATCCTTAAGCACACTCCCTGCTGAGCACCAGACATGGGGCTCGATCTCATGACCCAAGAGATCATGACCTGAACTGAAACCAAGAGTCTGACGCTTAACTGACTGAGGAACCCAGGTGTCCTGCCTGAGATTCTTTTAAACTCTGTTGGCCTATTTCCAAAGTTTGCCTCTCGATCATTCCCCACATGCTTCTAACATTTCAGAAGACTCTAGGGGCAGAGGGACATTTGTTAGGCTGCCTGTTGCTTAGACTGTCCCTTCTGCAGGGTAGAAACAAAGTGTCTGTTTGTTCTTGGAAATCCCTTATACTAGATAGCAACTTGGTATTTACCTGTCTTGCCTCCTCTAAGTTGTCAAACCTGGGAGCCTTTTACTTAGAGAAATATTGCTTAAGTTCTTCCTCTGATGTCAGTTGAGTCCCTCATCTTTCTGGATCTTGGGGTCTTCATACAAGGTACCATCCCACATTGAACCTCTGTGGTGTTGGCCAATGATTTTAGAATTTAGAATCTTAGTCCTTATTTTTATCCCTTGGGAATTTCAACTTCTTAATTTAAAATATAGGTGCAGTGGCTTTATGGGTCCAGGACAGGTGTTCCTTTGTAATATGCTGACCTAAGTCAATGTAATTTACCAGCTTCCCAGGAAGTAGTTTTGAGAATTATTTTAACTTTCAGTGGCCAGAAGGGTACTGCTCATCATTTAAAACTTATTATAAATACACGTTAGAATATCAGTTAGTATAATCAGGCACTAATTTGCTCAGTGACTGGAATCACCCAGAGGAACAAAAGCCATTTCTCATTTTCAGTGAATTTAAACAGTTCACTTTCAACTTGGAAACATCATAGACGCTATGGATTTTTCCTTGGTAGCACCACTTGCTTTGTCTTGATAAAACTTAACTTTGATCTTATTCTGTTTCATAAGTTCCCTGTGAATTAGGAAGAGCCAGTGGTTGGCATGATCTTATCTTCTGTGGCCTCTTAGGGGCAATTAGGTTGTCTAATAAGAACCCTTTATTTGCATCTCCACCTAGGTCTTTGTACTTTCTGACCATAAGGGTGTGAAATAAACATATATTTATATTCATAAGATAACATCACATTTTTCCCCTTGGCTCATCTTTTCTTGCTGCTATTACTGTTTAAGCAACCAGCACCTTGTTGAGCAAGGCAGATGGGCCATTAGGGATCCCTAGAGGTTAGCCATTTCCTGGGTCCTATTTTGGGAGCCTATTTTTGGCTGGTCTGCACTATGCCTTGGTGTGAGCTGCTATTCTCCGGAACTTCCTGAGGGCTTGGGATGTGCTACCGTAGGCAGTTGTAGGCTGAGTGGGTTTCTGGGAGCAGCTGCACATTCTATCCCAGCTCTTGACCTCTTGCTGACACTTGGGTAAATAAAGTGCTCCCCTCTGCCAGGCTGCTGCCGAACAGCACCTGTTACTATCACTCAATCCTCCACTCACTCAGCTGAGCTGCTAAACCTATTCTCTTTCTTAGTCTAAAGGAGCCTTCTTGAAAACATGGTGTTCTCCACTATCAGGCACAATGTGGGGAATATGGACAGTGTGTGGATAAGTGGTATCTGCCTTTAAATCCACTGTGGTCTTGAAGACTGTGTGTTTAAGTGAATTGTGTCTTGCTGCTGCTTCCAGGAAAGAGGCCGGTAAGGGTGGGGGTGGAGCAAGGGCAAGGGAGGAGTGGTCCTGAAATCACACATCTTTATCAGACATAGCAGAATGGTGAAGGGGCAGAACAGAGGACCCAGTCACACAGACACATAAGGCGAGTACTCTCCACACATACATGCAGGTGCATTTGGACCCTGTGGGTTCTGGATTCATGTTCCCAGCCATGCATGTGTCATTTCCACTGTTGTGTTTACAGTTTAGTGGACTAAATCCACTATCTGAAACTAGCATGAGGGGAAGCATGGGAGCTGGTTGAGCAGATCTTTCAGAGTCTTTGTGCAATCCAGAGAACCTCAGACTCAAGACATCTTCATTATTGGGGCCTTTCTACCAGCTATAGTTGTATTTGGGTGTCTGGAGGCAAAGACTACTATTTGGGAGTCTGGCAAGTGAAGTCCTCAGAGCTAGAGTAAGTACTAAAGTGCTTTAAAGTGCTTTCCAGGGTATCAGCAGAAGCCTTCCACATTTTTTTGGAGGCAGAGGTCTCCTTGCTCTTACTCCTGCCCTGCCATAACCCTGTGCCCAAGAGAGCTCTAGTCTTTATTTATAGAAAGGCTGTAGAGCCAAGATGTTTGAAGAGCAACTTTCCTCACCCACTTTGTTTCCATGACTACCTCTCTTGAATGAATCTTCCAGTTATGTCTGTTTAATGCTATCCTCTTCTTAGTTTCAGCTGGATAACCCATTCATCATTCAAATCCCAAATGACCAAAGCTGAATTTGTAATCTTCTCTTACAAATCTACTTCTCCTACTGTCCCACCTTATATCTTGGATGGAACAGCCTCTTTCCAGTCTCCCAGGCTCAAAAAATTGGTCATCTCTGGGGATGAGCAAGAAGGGTCAAGCAAGCCAACAATATTCATTCTAAATTTGGTCCCATATTTTGTATCCATTGCTTCCTTTTCATTCCATTCTTTTTCATGATCAGACCCCATAGATCGGGATTTCTCAGTCTTGGTGCTCTCGACACTTTGGGCTGGGTAATTCTTTGCTGTCGGGGGGCTGCCCTGTCACCAGAGGTTTTTAGGAGCATCTCTGGCCTCTACCCACTAGATGCCATAGCATTCTTCCCAGTTGTGACAACCCAAAATGCCTTCAGACATTGTCAAATGTCCCCTGGGACAAGGGGTAAGGGAGCTGGCGGTGTCAAGGGTGAGGCTTAGGAAGTCTTGGGCAACAGTATATATAGCAGTGTCACTGAATGGCTACTTAGAGAAGGATGAACTTGCAAAGGAGGCAGGGAAGGAGTAGCCAAACAGGTAGAATGAAAACCAGCATGGTACCATCTTATGGAAGGCAAAGTGGAAGAGTGTTTCAAAAAGGCAACAGTAATCATTAATAGAGAATGCTGCTGAGAATTCAAAAGATGAGGACTGAAAACATGTTAGTTGGATTTAGTAATGTGGAGGCCAGTGTTTTCCAGCCTTTCTTTAACACTTGCTCATGCTCATTTGACAAGGCTCAGGGAGGAGTTCATGGAAATAAAGCCAGGGCAGAAGCCGCTTGCTCACTTGTTCAAGGGCTCATGTCATTCATGTGCCATGTATCTACTTACGCATCAGGCCTAGGTGCCCAGAAATAGACATATCTTTTTCATAATAGGGAATTCTGAATTCAGAAACCTGGGTAGCTATTTTTAGAATTTTTATGGGTCTTTTATCAAACATGTAAATTTTACCATCACATTGGTTCAGAAAAGATGCTCTTCATCTCCAGTCAAAACTATGTTAAGATTCATGGTGCATATAACTCTTGCTCTGGGTTTAGTATTGCCCCTACTTCCCTCATCCCTGATAGAAGTTCATCCAGAAAGATCGGTAGAGGAAGAAAGGGATAAAGAAGGGGGGGTAATCAGAAGGGGGAATGAAGCATGAGAGACTATGGACTCTGGGAAACAAACTGAGGGCTTCAGAGGGGAGGGGGTGGGGGAATGGGATAGGCTGGTGATGGGTGGTGGGGAGGGCACATATTGCATGGTGCACTGGGTGTTATACACAACTAATGAATCATCGAACTTTACATCAGAAACCAGGGATGTACTGTATGGTGACTAACATAATATAATAAAAAAAATTAAAAAAAAAAAAGAAATTCATCCAGAAGGAGCTGAGTCTCAGGAACAGAGATTGAGTGACACTATTGTCTTTATGGAAATGTACATAGACATAAGAGAATAGGAATGTAACTAGTTATCTTGAACTATACCTCTCCACTAATTTGGACTCCGGGGCTATGAATTTATGATTATTTCAGACTCTAGAGGGCTGAAGGTCCTTTTGGATTAATGATGGAAAAACAGCTTGTTAAGCAAATGGCAGCTGTAAGAAGATTGCAGTGGGGATGCTTAACCTTTTCAAAGGAGGAAGGGCCTTCAAGAGTATTTACATATCAACAGTGGATATATTAATTAGATACGCTTTTGGAATTCAGATCAAATGACTGCATTGAGGGTAACATGGGTACATTGAAATACCTTCTTTGATACACTAAAATACCTTCTTTGATTCATATTTTGCATGTTAATTTAGAAAAGTCCCAAGTAGTTAGGTTTGATTAGGCACTATCTTAGTCCAAGGTGCTCAATGAATTCAGGTGTTTTCGGCTTCCTTTGACAGTCTATGTTCTGAGTAGTTGCCCCCTCTCCCCCCAACAAGTCTTAGAACCCCTCCCACTCCATCTCCCTCTGTTCCCCGGCCCCCTTCACAGTGACACTTCTCTTTTCTGCAGATGAAGAATAAGAGGAGCAGGATCCTTCAGAGTGACTACATGAATATGACCCCCCGGAGGCCGGGGCCCACCCGAAGGCACTACCAACCCTATGCCCCAGCACGCGACTTTGCGGCATACCGCTCCTGACATGGACGCCTATCCAGATGCGAGCCGGCTGGCAGCTCTTCACCTGCTCAACACAACTGCTCTGGATAGGAAAAACCCGCCTCGTCTTCAGCCGGCCACGGGCTCCTTTTATGGGCTCTTATTAGGCTCTTACTGCCAATTTTTCTAGAATGACTAGACCAAATAACTTTATTTTGAGACTCTGAAATGAAGTTAAAGAATATTCCTGTGGCAGGCTCTATCTTGTAGTGCCATGACCCAAATTCCAACTTACCATGTATTTATTGACTTAAGAGGTTACAGTAGAAAACAAAACAAAACAAAACAAAAACCCCATGGATTCTGTTAGCCTTGAAATCTGCTTTCCATTTCACTCCTATCTCACTCACCTGAACATTGTGGTCAAGTGAAGTGTGATATGGAAGGACTCTTTAGATGGAGAAGAAAGGTTTGAAACTCATTCCTTTTGGTTAAGTGGGGGTTTAGGGTGGGGATATGTTAGAGTGGGGGAGAGGGGAGGGAGACTCATACATTTTAAAAATCATTAAAACACTGTCTCTCATTCATGAAATGAGCCACTTAGTTCCTATTTAATACTGTTTTAGTTTAGAAAGATATAGACATTTTTTTTTATGTACTCTGGTCATATTTAGTCATTTTGACCAATGGAATTTTTTCGAAGCAGTTTGAAGCAAACAGTCTTGCTCTCCTTACTCCCTGTGATGGGAATTCAGTGCAGTATTCACAATAGGATTTGAAAAGAATAGAATAGTCCTCCCATACCAAGGAAGAATGTGTCAGGAAATGAAGCCACTTGATGTCAAAATCATTTGAATATTCTGAAGAGTTACTTCTTTAGCAGATCATTCTAGTCCAATCATATAGGGGGATTTCTGTTTGCTGTATTTCAGGCTTGCCTGGTTGGTTTCTTTGTTGTCTGCGTGGAAATCTGAAGTGGGACACTGAAAGCGCATCCAGAGCAGTGCTGATACTGTGAAAAGGGGGTTGGTATTCATTAGGGCGTGGGGGATGAGTCCCAAGAAACTCCTTCTGGAGGAGGAGAATAGAAGGGAATCACATGACTCTTGCCAATGTACTGAGGGGGTGGCCAACATCTGGTGGAAGATTGCCAGAAGACAGCAGGGAGAAGGAGACATGGCGAGAGTTCCTTTACAGTGACTTTATATGCCTTAGGGCTAGAGCTCCAGAACTCTGTGGGTTCAGCTGGAGGTCTATTGACATGGAGAAGTATTTTGGAGTGTGTCTTTTAAGACAGCATCAAAGTTCTCAAGATACCCTGCAATGCCTGACCCTGTAAGACCTGATCTTGTCATGACCATGGATATTTTTCTGCTTCTAGTTGGGGTCAACTGGCTATGCCTGGGGACCTTGAAGAACAGCTTTACTGCTGCCTTTACAATTTGTTCAGTGCTTCAGTTTACTCAGATGTTAGAGGAGTCTAGGTTTTAGAAGGAGATAAAATAGATTTGGTTCAAGTCTCATTTCTAGTTGGCCTTAGGAGAGTCACTGACTTTCTAAGACTCTACTTTTCAACTATAAAATGGAGGTCGCGATCATGATTGTTTGTCCCTATACTATAATCTCCATCAGGGCATGGCCCAAGTTTGTCTTTTTTTTTCCCCCCTGCTTGTCCATGGCACTAGTACCATATCTGACAAATGATATTAGCTACTATTATTATTGCTGTATAAGTAATGTATAAAGATTAAACTGAGGATTCCTGGGTGGCTCAGTGGGTTAAGCATCTGCCTTCAACTCAGGTCATGATCTCAGGGTCCTGGGATCAAGTCCTGCATCAGGCTCTCTGTTCAGCTGGGAGTCTGCTTCTCCCTCTCCCTCTGTGCTCTCTCTGTCTCTCTCTCTCTCACCCTCTCTCAAGTAAATACATAAAAATTAAAAAAAAAAAGATAAACTGGGCAATGCTCCAAGAAGAGAAAAAATATTGTAACACAAATTTAAACCCACTACCCAGGGGTAAGGTGCTATAAAATTTGAGAGCCTCTTAACTTCCACCATTTTCCTGTTTTGGTGTACTTTAGCTTGTAATGAAATGTACAGTGTTCTGCCTCCCACTTTTATGTATAGAAAGAGGTCTTTAATTTTTTTTGTGATGTGGGGAGGGGAATCCTATGATTCCAGACAGAAAATATTGTACTTCAGTTGACTTTGAAATGGGCTTCTATTCCACGAATATAATTAATCCAAAGAAGGTCAAACTCACTAGTACTTGGGTGACAAAGAACTTTTGAGTTTATGCTGGCACATGGGCTGCATTGCTCGCCTCTTGGCACACAGAGTTCTTTAATCCAAGTTACTGGATTGGATTTGAAAATGATAGAGCTAGAGAATTTTATAAAGAGCAACAGCAAAAAATAAATTTAAAAAATGGAAAGATTTGATCTTTGGTTAAAAAAATGGTTTTATTTTCTGATGGGAAAAATAGGTTTACTAAAGATGAATCACACTTTAGATTTCTCTTACTCACTCTGAACAGAGCCAAAGTAGAAATGTTAATAGGGAAGTCCGTTTTCACATGAGCCAAGAAATGGTTTAAAAACAGTGGTTGGAGCAATGGTTTTATAGTTTCAGATGTGATAATTATGAAGAAAACAATGTCATTTGCTGCTATTATTGTAAGAGTCTCATAATTAACAGTATTTCTATAATTTTTGATTGTGAGCTCACTTATTTTGGGTTGAGCGTGCCAAGTTAAAGAGACCAAGTGTACATTATATTCTGTGTATTCAGTGGTAAAATTTCTAACTACCATGTGCTTGTTTTTACTTTGTGCTTTAGTATTTGTCTTTCAGAGGAGGTATGCTTGACTTTTGGCCATGAATCTGGAGAAAACTTGCTATTTAAAAATGGTGTGGGATAAATATTTTTTTATAAATATCCAGTTTAGGTTTTTAAAAAAGAATCCAGACTTTCATATATTAGTTTTATTTCAAGCAAGGTACAAGCCTGGTTTGTTTACTTGACTTTAGTCACAATTTCTCATCAAACCAATGGTTTATATCTCTGGGATGTGTGCATTCTGTGTGATGTGCATACCCTGTGAGAGAAATCAGACTTCAGCTTTGACCCCCTCAGTCCTTTGGGTTCACTAACTGAACCACTAGTTCTCATGGCTAATTTAATGGGAATGTTGATGGTTGAATGGATGTCAGATCCCTCATTCCAGGTTTTGGTATTGCTGGATAGGAACTACAGCCTACCCGGGGACTGATCCCAAAGTGTTAGATTCAACATGCTGGAGGTTGGAGATGGTGGCAGTGATGGACCCAGAACCAGGGTCATCACTGCCGTAGACCTGTTATTAACCCAAGTCAAGGACGGTGGCAAGGACTTTCTCAAGTCCTGGCCGCGTGATGTCTTGAGATATGAGGCTTAGGAAATGTCTGTTATAGGTATATGCATACTCAGTGACATATTCCTTCTCAGACGTCACAAGCATGTTCCCACCTCAGGGCTTCTGCACATACTGTTTCCTCGGTCTGGAATGTTCTTTCCCAGATATCCACCTGGCTTGCTCCCTCATTTCCTTTAGGCCCTTGCTCAAATGTCACCGTCTACCTTAGTTAACCACCTCCCTGCCCCGCCCCACCAAACCCTATTTGCTTTCTTGGCTTGCCTTTTTTCCATAGCATTTCACCCTCTCTTACACTAGATTTTTTACTTATTTATTTGTTTATTGTTTGTTTCCCCAAACTAGAATGTAAGCTCCATGAGAGATGGAACTTTGTCTGCTTTGTTGATTGCCATATCCCTAGTGCCTACAATAGTACCTGGCATAAAATAAATATTTATTGATTGAATGAATGAATTTCATATACCTTATGGATTAATGGTCAGTTTAAATGTACTAATCACAATCTGAGAAGAGACAGTTCTGTTTTCTACTTTCCTATTAATAAATATCAAAATCCATTTTATCAGTGAAATAGGAGGTAATACATATACACAGCCAAAATTGGTAAAAGAAAACCTGAGGGATGGAAGTTCACACACATTTTAGAAATTTTTGTGCAGTGAGGAAAACCAATGGTGTTAGAAAGAAACATCTTGAAAAGTCATGCTAAGTAAGCCACAGTCAAGAGTAAGCTGATTTTCCACTGAAGTCCCCAAATCTACTCTTAATGGAGTATTGACTCTGTTTTAAACATTCCTTTAGACTAAGACTTCTAAAAATATTGCCTTTGTAGTTTAAATCCCCATCTTACTATTGAGCTGCTACTCATTTCTCTTTCTTTTTTTTTTTGGTCCCAACAAATTCTATAGATGTCTCGCCTGGCTGTGAATCAAAAAGAGCTCAAAGATGAGAATGCTGGGGACAGACAATTTCAGCTTCTTTATCTGTTATGTTCATAACTGAACACTCTAATGGCTTGCGATAATTTAAAAATAAAAGAACAACAATGAACAAAATTGTGGCCCTTGGAGTAAGTTGAAAATTCAAATCAGACATATTAATCACCACACACAGACAGACACACATACACAGAGCTATTATCTTGTGGGTAGGGGAAAGCCCTTGAACAAGAGACACAGAGCTGGTCTGGTAATTTACATAGCAGCTCCTATTTACTTCATTGCAAATTGTGCTTTGAAGGTGACCTGAAGTCAAATCGGTGTGCCATGAGTTCTTCTCCAAAGAGACTCTTCTTTGTTGAAATAGAGCTCATGAAGTTAAATAAAGGTAAACTTGACACAGATGAGTTTAAATGTGTTGTTCTACTCCAGGGAAGACTGAACTTAGCTAGTCACTCATGAATTCAACTGGACAAAACAATTCAATCAGAAAGGGACAAGGTTGGTCAAAACTAGCCATTAAGTGAATCTGCTCAATAAGCACTCCTTTGTTGGGCTAATAAAAATAGTGTAACTTAGTTCTGTAAAAGGTTCTAGTACCTCGAAACCCAAGTTCAAAGAGAAATAAGATACAAATGTCATAACTTCACCTAGCAGACCTCCCACCATGTTCTAATTACATAACTATGTGAATGGTGTAATTGCTCACAGCCCTGAATTAACTTTTTTCCTCCAGTATGATAAAGTATAGGGATTTCTTTTAAAGAGTACCATTTCTCTGATCTCATCTTGCCCGGATCAAAGATAAAGGATGAGTGAGAAAATCAAAGAAACTTCTGGATCCATCATAATGGATGCTTAACTATCCCACTAAGCAGCAGCAAAAGGGATGGTCTGAGAGACCAGACCCTTGTTTGGTAACTTATCGGTGTCTCTTAAACTGAGGCACTAACTCTTGACCTTTCTTCAGTTTTCCTGGTCCTCAAAAGAAGCTTGGTTCTTCAGGAACAAATCTGAGGGGGTGGATCTCTCAACTTTCTCTGATTTGGCATCCCAAAGAATACGTGCTTTCCCTTCGAAGATTCACAGGCTCTCAGCACTTAGAAACCCAGACCACTGTCCAGAGCACACTTTCTCTGCGGTCCTTTTGTTCTTTTCAGGGTGTGTGGACACTTGGCCTCCATACTTGAAAAATGCCTGGGATGAAATATGGGTGATCCAACAATACTTTGTCTTTTCTAAGCTGACCCCGTTATTGAGGCCACTCTGAAGGCCAGACTGCATGCTTTCCAAGCCCTGTTTCCTAGCCTATTTGTCGGCTGAAAGTGTGAAAGGTTGCGGTGCGCCAGGAATTCGAGGGGACAAAAAGTCACAGAAGGGTGAATTTATCCCAGAGTAGGGGTGGACTGGATTCTCCTTACACTGCGCCTGACAATGCTATCTCAATGACAGACTCAAACGCTCCTCTGGCTCCAGAGAACGAGTTGTGAGAGCTGGCTGGAAATGTCAGTTGAGACAAAAGAGCAGCAAACAGCTTTGTTTTCCTATAGTTGTGGTTTTACTTGGTGATGATGACACATGAAGATGAAAATGTGCAGCACGAACTCCAGTTGTTATCTGAGTGAGCATCTCTGCCGACACTGAAGGATATGTGTGGGTGTCACCTGCAAGCAAAGAGAAGAGAGAAAGAAAAAGAGGCCCTGTTTCGGAAAGAAGAGCCAGTTAATCAAAGATCAACAAGTAGTGCTGTTTATTTCATGAGCTTTATATTCGATTTCCTTCCCCTTGTTAGTCTCCAAGTCTCAATTTAGTCTCTGGACAAAATATGTAAGTGTCCGGTGTTGGAGGAAGGGGTGGAAAAGGTGGGCTCGAATGGGCATCGTGGCCATTACTACAGTGAAGTCATTTCTTTCATGTCTCCTGGGCGCATACTTAACATCTGTTATGTTAGCTTCCAAATGGTATGTTAGCTTCTAACTCTTGAGAACCTGCGGCCTGTTATACAAGGGGAGACACACTTGAGCTTGCTGTTGGGGACCCTTTTCCACTCCCAACCCTTGTTTCACTTGTTTTATGCTTCTTCCTCCTCCCTTCCTCTTCATTTACTCAAGAACTACTTCATGAGCCCCTGCTCAGCTCCAAGAAGTGTGCCAGGTCCTGGGGATGTGGCAGCAAGCAACACGGGCATCATTATCTCCTCCCTGGCCGAGTATAAAATGTAGACTTCATCTAGCCCTTCTTCTTCCCCTTCTACTTTAAATGTCTGCTCCTCCTCTGGATAACCACTTAGTCTTAATTATGGGCTCACGCCTTCAGGGGTGTATTTGATAGCCTTTGGTTGGTTAGTTTGCCTGAAATTTACTTCTTTGAGATGTTCTTATTTCACATTGCTAATACATTTAATGTCTTAGATCAGGGATTGACAAACTTTTTCTGGAGAGGGCCAGAGAGTAACTAGTTTAGGCTTTGCAAACACACAGTCTTGTGCAGCTGCTCAACTCCTGTCACTGGAGTGCGAAAGCCGCCATAGACAATACGTAAACAAATGAGCGTGTCTGCGTTCCCATAAACTTTTATTTGTAGACATTGATATTTGAGTTTCATATAACTTTCATATGTCACACAATATGAGTATTCTTTTGATTTTTTTCCCCAGCCATTTATCACGTAAAATCCATTCTTAGCTCATGAGCTGTTCAAAGGCAGGCTGTGGGCTGGATTTGGCCTGCAGGCTGCAGTTCGCTGACTTAGACCCAAGCCACAATTTTAGCTACAAGTGTGTCTTTGAGTTTCAGCCACCATCTGCAATTTTAGGGCTGGAAGCAATCAGTTTGGATGTGTAAAGGCTTCTTGGGGGTGGTGAATGTTAAATACCTGTTTTGAAAGAAGGGCACAGCTCATTCAAGAAGAAGGAAGAAGAAACTGCTTTGGAGGGAAAGCCATTTTAGGTGGAAGGAACGGGAGATTATAAAGAATGATGGAGTCCCCTGCACATTATTGCCAAAAGCCTACAAATCTTGGGAATTGTGGTTACTCTCCTCTCAAGTCCTGTTTACCTTCTCTCCTCCTTTTCTAAGCATCAAATCCTTCTCATCTCTAAGGCAACAAAGTAAATTTTGAGTCACAGCAGGTGGGGGGCAAAAAATACGACCTTGTCTTATGTAATGAACAGGACTATATTCCCTATGAACTCTTCCACACATAACACAGTCAAGTCCAACATGGGCTGGGTGCAGCAGAGGTCAGAAGCAGCTGTCTCAGAATTCGCCCCCTACTTTCTGCCCATCACCAGTGCTTTCAGTCTGCACTTGGCTGCCATTTTATGGATGACCGAGAGTGACCCCCTTGGAATCCAAATTTACACAGGTAACTGGTGAAATCGGTTTTACTCAGATAAGGGCACTGACCTGGCCCTTACCATTCCCTCATCCCCACTCCTGACTCCCGTCTACAGCTGCTCGTTACACCCAAGGTACAAACAGTCCCTGGAAGCAGTCCAGTATATGTGGGCACCCCAAGCCACACACCCATTCACACCATCTGGGCAATTTAAAAATAGGGCCAAATGTAGCATTTAGCCTGATCTATCCAGCCAAGATCAGGAAATTGCCTCTAAAAGGTCAGATGATTAAGATCATTATGCCGACAGTCTAGGATGTCAGTAATGAATAAAGATTCTGGCAGAATGAATTTATCCTGACTTTGTTTATGACATTCGAGTTTTGGGTCTGCATGAACAGCCTCAGGAATTCCAAGATTTTTCTTCTCCCTCATGCAGGGCCACTGTGTACATTTATGTGTTGTATGCTGTGGACAAGGGCCCCGAGCCAGGGGACTAGAGGGGGCTGAAATCCCGTAGGAGGATCCCCTTAAGCTGCTCACCTGCAAGAGCTATGTCCACTGGGGGAGAGCGCCTTTCTCTAATGCCCACACATATGGGCTACTGAGGCACTGACAGAATGCTTGCCTCTCTGCCACTTGGTTACTGAGCTCTTTATAGAATAAATTTGATCCTCATTCTCAAAACCGGAATTATCTAGGATGAACAAGAGTTAAAAATCAACCAAAAAAGTGGAATGATTCTTAATTTCCATAAAAATTCCTCTCCTGGGTCCCTTCTTTAGTCTTTTCTACGCAGTTTAATTCAGTTGGTTGGTTTTTCCTGAAATAACAACTTGGTGGGGTTGAAGGAAGGTTGTTTTTTAGGAGTAATGTGAGAAGAAACTTCCTGGCTCAGATCTCAGAAGAAAAAATCTGCGACCTGGAGAACACTAGGTTTGGAGTTAGTTCTTGGGATGTCCTTGGAACTTTTCAGTTAATGGCAGAGTCTACCCTTATTTTATAGTTATCAGTACATGAGGGGTTTAGACTAAATGACGTCAAGTCTGATACTTATAATAGTTTCCATATTCCTTATTATTACTCTGCCAGGATAATCTTTCCAAAATAAATGCCCTTGTTTTGTGTTTTTGCCCGTCATCACATTCCTGTTTTATAGATATAAATATTTTATGTTCGATATTTGTCAATAAGCATTATTTGGAATAAACCTACAATTTCCTATAACTTTTAAATCCAACAATTTATCACAAAGCTTTCCATCACTTTCTCTTAAGAAAATAATTAATTTTATTCATGAGTTTAGGCTGGAAATCTTGAAAAATTTTTGGAACTTGTAGGCTTTTTGCGTGAATTTAATTTAAAAAGCACCTTCACATTATAACATAAGAAACTATTACATCATTTTTAGAGTTTGTCATTTTCCAAATAATGAACTTTTTCTTTTTCTTTTTTTTTTTGGAACGTGTGAGCAGTGGGGAGGGGCAGAGGGAGAGGGAGAGAGAGAATCTTAAGTAGGCTCCATGCTCAGTGTGGAGCCCCAATGCCGGGCTCAGTCTCACGACCCTGAGACCATCGCCTGAGTCAAAACCAAGAGTCAGATGCTTAACAGACTTGAGCCACCCAGGCACCCCTGAAATAATAAACTTCTTGATGACATAAACTTTATATTATTTAGTCTCCCATGGTGAACTCTATCTTGAATATGATAGGTGCTCAGGTACTCTTAACTGAATGACTAAATGGATGGATGAATGAACATCTTTTAACTGATAAATATCTGCAACCTGTTTTGGTCTTTGACAGATTAGATGAACTAGCTACTATGAAAAGACTGGGAAGATTGGGGACTACTGATAAAGATTTAGCATTTCTAAAAATGGTGAAATGTATTCTATTAGTATATACATTTTCAGACATTGTTCAGAGGTTCTGAAGCAATACCCATTTCCCCTTCTTTGGCAACAAACAGAACTCTAATTGTGTTCAGGTATCTACCCTTCACGTGCTTCTGGGGAGTTCCAGGAAGGGATAATGATTGGTTTAAGCCAGAAAAGTGGTCCTATCTTCTCATTACTGACTGTTATAAGCAGGGACATGTGACAACATTCTGACCAATAGCCATTGCAGTGTGTTCTAGGAGCCTCCATGAAAGTTTTTCCTCGCTCTTAAAAAGAGGTCTGTGGAAATAAAGAGTCTCTTCTCTGCTACAGAGTGTTGTGTCTGTAAGCAGCATCTGGAACAGTCATTTTAGGACTGTGAGGGCTTAGCCTGAGAAGAACATGCTGAGGCAGACAGAGCAGGAAGAGGGACAGAACCCGGGTTCTGATGACATTGTTGAGCTGCAGATGGAACCGACACGGAAGCTGTTCTTTTTTCAACTTCTTGTCATGTGAGACAATAAACAGCTGTACTATTTAAGGTATTTGAGTTGGATTTTCTATTGTGAGAAGCTTAAAGCATTTAACTAGTAACTCCATCTTCATGCTTACTGATGTTCATAAATACTCATAGATTATATTACTTGGGGATACACAGAACTTGACTAAACAGAATCTTGTCTTGTTGACCTGCTCAATAATTAGTCCCTGATAACTCTGAATAACTAAATGTTATTACCACACTCAGGACAGTATTCATATCTGGTGACATGTGAAACTTGGAAAGCTTGTTTCCTTGAACACGATGCCTGTTAGGGTGTTATAGATTACAGAACAGCAGAAGATACAAGACCCCCACAAGAGATCAGTAAGACTTTCTCCTTCTCTTCCTTCTATTATATGAATGGATGATATGAAAGGAGAACCTCTTGAAAGAAGTATGGGGAATTTATAGTTATTTTTGAATTAAATATATATGTGAAGATGTGAAGAACAGGAACATTGGCTTACTTCCTTGCAGTATAGGACACTACACACCAGTTAAGTCTTTCAAGATTCTTCTAGCTGAATAGTCTCCTTCTGTTTCTGTATTTCTTTTTTTTTATAATAATTTTTTATTATGTTATGTTAGTCACCATACAGTACATCCCTAGTGTTCCTGTATTTCTTAACACTCCTTAAACTCCAGGGACCAGTAGGAGAGGGAGGTCCTGGTAGGTGTAAGACAGTAAGTATTTAAAAAATATATTAAATTAAAAAAACACAAAATGTACTTTGTTAAAAATATAAATTAAAAGATTACGTTATTAATTTAGACCAGTGGCTTAAAATTAGGGGAAAAAAAACCCTCTCTTTCTTTTAATGAAATCTTATCAGAAGGTCAAAGTAGATTTACTAGGCTTGACCCTGATTGCTTCAGTCTCTCTTAGCTTCTGGCAGTGGCTACTCGGTAACACTGATCTTCCTTGGAATGACACATTAACTTCTAGAGTGGCTTTGGGATTTCCTGGAGGAAGCCTTGCGTCCTGTGAAAAGAATGTAAACTGAACCCATGTGTTCATGATAGTGATAGACACTGAGAAGGACAGAGAGGTTTAACACATAGTCCTGACCTCAGAAATTTACTATCTGGTTAGAGAAATAACTGGTCATAAACAGTAAATACTAAGCTCCAATTAAATGATACAGAATTCAAATACAGAGGTGAAAAATTATTGTGGACTGGAACTTCAGATATGGCTCTGGACTAGAATGAGTATTATTGTATACACATCTTTTCAAACTTGTGTGAAATAGAATTGCTTCGAGGAGGAGTATTTGCATTTTTAATTTTTAGAACTATTGTCCATTTGTTTTGCATAGAGGTCATACTGATGTTTGAGAGAGGCTGTCATCCTATTTATTTCCAATAATGCAGTGTTATCAACACTTTTGATCTTTGCCAGTTTGAAAGTTTAAAAATGATATCTCATCACTGAATTAATTTGCATTTCCTTTTTTATGAATCAGATTCGTTATCTTTTCATATGGTTAAGAGTAATTTATATTTCATTTTCTGTGAACTGTCAACTCATAATTTTGTTTATTCTTTTCAGCTGTACTGTTGCCTTTTAATGTGGACCCTTTAAGGAATCTAGTCCTTCGCTTGTAACTCTTCATTTTAGTGATGTAAGCTGTTGTTTCATTGTTCATTCATCAATACCTATGAAACACTCATTTGGTGCCTGCAGTGAACTTGGCACAGGAGTTAGATATAACCCCCATCCTCAGGAAACTTCCAGGCTATGGAGATACAGTACCTTTCCCATGTTTTCTTGATCTATTATAAACAATGAATAGAGAGATATCGGAGCTCAAGGGTACAGCATCATTTAACCCATGGGAAGAGTTGGGGAGACTCAGGAAAGTGTTCGTGGAGCACGTGACACCAGCTGAATCTTAAAGGACAAGGGAGACTTAACCAGATCACAGAGAGGAGATTTACATTTCAGGCAGAGAGACCAACTTGTGCAAAAACACAAGCACGGTGCCTTTGAGGAGTTCAGCATGTGAATTCAGAGTGGCTGGAGAGCAGATTAAATGTGGGAGAGTGTAAGAGCTAAGAGTAGCAGCGGGGTTGACAACAAACTATGACAAAAGCATGCCAAAAAATTTGGAGTTTATCCCAAGGGCACTGGAAAGCTAATAATATCTATCTGTCTATCTATCTATCTATCTATCTATCTATCTATCTATCTATCATCTCTTTACTTTAAATTATTATAATTTATAATTAATAAACTTACATATGGAAAGCCACAAAATGAAAACTAAAAGTCTTCCTCTCCCCTACAGTTCCAGTCTTCAGTTTTTACAGTTTCTATTTATTTTCATAACTCTAAATATGTTTATGCTCATATTTCTTGATTTATCAAAGTTAACAGTACTTATGGACTCTCCACAGTGAAAGATGAAGAATTTAGCTCACTTCCACTAACTCCCACCCTCCCAATTTTTTCGAAGAGTTTTAAGCATACGAGGGACCTAATTAGATTAGCATTTTGGAAAGAGAATTTTGCTGGAATGTGAGGGTGCTCTGGTAGCTGTTGTAGTACGGGGGCAAGAATGTGGGATGGAGGGAGGGGTTAGTGGAAGGTACTTGGAAAGGTTAGGATGGCGGCTGACTAGAAGTTATTAGAGGGAGGGAAAGTGTGCTCTCTGGGTGCTAACGGGTGCTACACCAGGTGGTACTTACACTCTAAGATAGGGATGCAGAAGGAGACTAATTTTAGCGGGGAAGGAAGATGATGAATTTCACTTTGGATATGTTGAGTTTGACATGTTTCTGGGAATCCAGGTAGAGATGCCTTCTGAGGCAGCTGGACACAGAATTGTGGCTCTCAGGAGTCAGACCTGGGCTGGGAGATAGATTTTTGAGTCAGGCATCAATCCATAGTTTATTCATTTTCTCATTTATTCCTTCAACACATATTTATTGAGTGTCTTCTATGAGCTAAATGCCGGGTATAAAATGGTGACAGCAGGTAAGTTTCTTTACCTCATGGAGCTTTCAGAAAGGTGGGAGATGGACAGTAACACGTAAACTTACAAATATTTGCATAATTACAGATTGAGATAGGTGCTATGGAGAAAAGAATACAATTTATGAGATAGAATAACAGCATTAAACAAATTTAGACTGGGGTGGGGGAAGGGGGAGAAATATGTGGGTAGATAATGCTTCTCTACATGGACCTGCAGGGTGCAGAGCATTAAGGAGGTCTTAAACAGAGGGCCTTTTTAATTTGAAGTCATGGGCAGACCAAGCCCTAATCTTCATGGAGCTCAGTACCAAATGATGGAGGCCCCACTAAATACCTAAACATCATAAACCAAGACAACAAAGTGTTAACAAATATGTTCTATTCCCCTACTGGGTCAAATATACCTTCATGACGATAAAATAGAAAAATATGTGTGAAGACCAAAAGTTAGCAGTTGTCAACGACAACTGAGTTTGTCGCACATGGCTGGATCTTCTGTGAATTGGCTGAGATGTCTGGGTGAGCAATAAAATTAAGACACATATCATCTTGTGTTTCTTGAACAGGGTGCTGGTTATTATTTGCTCTGAAACTTCACTGAGCTGTACACGTATGATTTGTGCACTTTTCTGTATTGTTATACCTTAGCAAAGAGTTTAAAAAATTTATTAGATACTAAGGCCATAAAATTTATTCTTCTTGTTTTTATTTCAGCACAAATCATAAGTGTTATAATCAAGATTGTAAACACAATTTGTGTATCATTGACTGTAATGTTGAATGAGACAATTTATCTATATTCTTTGTAATTCATTGTAATTCTTTGTCTAAATTGAGATTGTACCTTGATCTCAAATGGTCAGAAAATAGTCTGTAGAGAAATTAGTTTCAGGATAACTTATGGGTGGATCTTCTTCATATCCATTTCTTTATATTTTATTAAAATGCCACTTTTGTTGTATTTTTCACATGTAGTTTTTTCTCATTTAGAAAAATAATTTACTCTAAAATAAAAATACTTTAAATTTCTTTTAAAAAGAAAATATCCACAGTTAGGTTTATTTCTTTTTATAATATTAAACAAGTAATAGTCCATACCAAATAACTGTAGCCAGAACAAGTACAGAAGAAATTTCATTTTTCTAACAAGACCACAATTTGTTTTTTATTTGAAGATCTTCTGTTATTTTTTCACTTCATTCTTCTAATGGATTCTAAGGTCTAAGGTAAGTCTAATTGCTTTAACAGTATCTAGTTGGCAGTTGTAAGGTTCATGTGTTCAAAAGCAGTTGTAAGGTCAAATTTACTGTTTCATGAAGGTTTCTGTCTTTTGGCAAATCCCTAAAATATTGTGTATAGTCTTTCAATTTTTTCAAAGAAAGTTATCACTCACAGCATATTTGAAGCCATATCTCATATAGTGCCAAACACAAACAGTGAGTCATATATGACTTCTGTATTTTGGGCCCAAATTCTGGCTTGCATACATTTTTATTTCCAACTATGTTAGCCTCATTCTCACAGACTTTTTTTGACAATTAAAAAATTATTTAAATAAAATTACTTTGTTTATTTCTTTTGAAGATTTAAATAAATGGTATTGATGTTTTTATAAATATTGTATACTTTGCGATTCTACCATGTGATGTCCATTTAGTGGCCCATGTAAATGTGGTGTGTGCTAAGATGTGCCATCCAGATTCCCTGTAGGACCCTTCACTTCTGAGCTGCTGGAGTGTTAGCTTCTGATGGTCCCCTCTCTAGGAATTGCTCTCTGCTGAAAGCAATTGCTTTACCCAGAGTTATACCTTCTCCATTAGAACAGCCTTTGTTTAGTGGTGGGTCGATTTGAAGGTTCAGTTTTGGGGCAGTTCAGAAGGGCCAACCATCTCTGTCCCAGAACTTCTAGTAGTATCGACTGAGGTATCTGTTATAACTGCAACTGACAGTTCAGTTTCTCCCTGTGCTCAATCCTGATTCCTTCATTGCTCTTCCCTACTGAATATTTTTTTTCCCCTGTAAAAACTCTAATAATTTCATAGTCTCAGAGTTTGGTCCCAGGAAACCTAACCTATGGTAGTAAAGAATCAGCCTCAATCTTCATGCATGTTGTCTAGGCTTACAGATATACAAAGTTTGGAGTCATTTAAATAGTTTAATATTGCAAAATATTTCAAAATATTATGTGAACTTATTGCAAGTATGTGCTAAGTTGTGAGCATCTCTGGAACTACAAATTGGAACTGAAAGAGAAGCAAGAAAAAGGATGTTTAGTCATAGTGGGAAGTGATATCTTGTTGCAAAGGATCTATTGAATTTATACTG
The DNA here is from genome assembly GCF_017311325.1 of Ursus maritimus. NCBI lineage: Eukaryota > Metazoa > Chordata > Mammalia > Carnivora > Ursidae > Ursus > Ursus maritimus. Next base: position 31,273,952 of record NW_024423343.1, on the reverse strand, counting down.
AGAGGAAAAATTTAAAGGATTAACTTTTCTTTAGATGAAAAGTTTCTGGCATTCAATCCTCCTCAAAACTTGGTAGCAGTGTCTGCGTCTAAAATGGGCAGGGGTGCGACCTACACCCTTTCAGAGCATTCATCCCGCACTTCGTGGTCACAGGACAAGAGATGTGGAAAAGCTTTTCCTGCAGCCTGGTATACAGGATCTTCAGGACAGAAGTCTTTTTCCTGGGGTGTATTCAGAGTGAGAAGAAAACACAGCACCCTGGGGAATACCAACAGCTAAGAAAAGGACTGAGGGAAGAAAACCTGTGGAGACCTAAAGAAGATTCTGGAGAGGAAGAAAATAAAACTGTTAGGTTGAACCCTGTGAAATTGCTGATATTTGACCTTTAAAAAATTAATACACAATTTTTTGAAAGAGTAGCTTTAGGCTCACTGCAAAATGAGGTGAAAAAGTAGAAGGAGATCCCATATACACATACATGGGGAGAGACCCCCCCCAGAGTCAACCTCTCCCACAGGACGGGCACATTATTGCAGTCAATGAATCACCATTGATGCTTCATTATCGATCAAATACATAGTTCACATTTAGTGTTGTTCACTCTTGGTGTTGTTCGTTCCATAGGTTTTGGAACTCTCCCCATGTATGTGTATGGGCCTCGGTAAGACTACTTACAGTGAAACAGTGGGGCTGGAAGTGAAATCCTAGCAAGAAAACTTGTGATCAGACAGAGAAAAATGGGAAATCAAGAGTAGAACTTCTGGCAAGAAATTTCCTTCTGAAGAGCAGCTTCTTGGCTCCTGATCTCCTTTATTGGTCTGGGAGCTCCTTGATGGTATCTCCAGAGTTCAGCACACTCTGTAGTAGTAACTGGTCATGGAAGACCCTCAAATGTTTGTTGATTGGTGAGCAAGAGGAAAATAATTAGGTAAAGGAAAGTTTGGTTGTTGTTGTAAGAAGGCAAAGATTTAAGCCATTTAAGGAAACAGGGAAACTAGTAGAAAGGGAGAAATGAAGCTGAAGGAATAAAGAAAGTCATAGATGGTGGAAGATCTTTAAGCAATGAGGTAGGGTGGTAGTGCTGGGGAAGGGAATCTAGGACTGGGTAGAGCAGTGAATCTTGCCTGGAGAGTGATTCTGGTCGCCTTTCACACATACGTATGTGTACAGAGGGCCCTGAGCATTCCTTATTTTTAAAGTGTGGGGAAGGGCCATTTCAACCCTCCACTCTGACCTTTTTGCTGCACTATGTACTGAATGGAAAAGAATGGACTAAGCGGGATTTGCTTTCTGCAAAGCAAGCTCTTTGATTCTTCTCTTGGTGCAAAATGCACAGGATGACTTGATATCAGAGGGGCAAAGACAAATCATCAGAGTTTGCACTATATTCCTTCTATGTGTGGACAGAGCTTTTTCCTCCATAGGATTAACTGGTTCTTTGAGGGTTGTTGCCTACACCTACAAATAGTACTGAAAGGTCTGAGAGCTCTCTCCTCGCTCTGTACCCCTGTTTTCATTCTGTTGTTTACTGGTATGTAACAAACCATCCCAAACTTAATGGCACACAACAACAATATATTATTATTATTATTATTATTATTATTAATTATTATTATTATCTCTTATAGTTTGAGGTTTGACTGGGCTCAACTTGGTGATCCTCATTTGGGCCTCTGGAGCTTCTTGAAAGCTTGAAAGCTTCCAGGCTTTCTAAAGTTTTCCAAAGCTTTCTATCTTGAAGGCTTCTTCATATAGTCTGGCAGCTGATGTTGGTATCTGGCTAGGATTTCAGGGGATGTTATTAGCTGGAGGCTATTGGCCTACATGGATCCTCACCATATGGCCTAGGATTCCTAATAGTATGGCAGCTGGAGGCCAAGGGCAAGGATCCCTTGAGAGATTCAGCAGAAGCAGTTTGCCTTAGAGGTTAGAAGTGAGTCACTGAGACTAACCCATTTTCAAGGGAAGGAGAATTAAACTCTACCTCAAGGTGGGAGGAGGGGCCCTGAAACAAAGCATGGCTAAGGGGAAAGGGTATAACATTTGGAATCAGGAGACTTGACTTGGTGGATAGTTTGCTATGTAAGATCACTTTAACAACTATATGCTCTTAAGCTTGCAGATGAAGACGTCAAAATGTAATATCAGTGTTTGCTGGGAATCCTTCACCTGCATTCAGTGTCTCTGTAGCCTGTATTACCTCTAATTCCTTCCAATGCCATATATATATATGCGGCTTTCCATATATTGGTATTCAAGAAGTTAATATTTGAATCTTCAAGAGTAATGCTTGGCCAATGTTTAGAGAATGCTTACAAGCACCAAGCACCATAGCATGTGCATTATATTCATGGTTTTATCCAATCTTCACAACTTTTCTGTGTGATTGGCTTTATTATTTTGTTCCTTTTAGACACAATGAAACTAAGACTTAGAGAATTTAAGTGGGTTGTCAAGGATTCAGACTCAGGGAATTTACTTCCAGAGCCACATTCTTAATCATTTTGCTTTACATGGTCTCTTTCAACTTGTTGCAAGTCATCGGTGCCCATGACTTGTGGTAATTTCTTAGATGTGAATCTAAAACTTTTCCCCCATGCAGTTCACCTGCAGAGACAAGTCACTTACCTAGAGAATGAGCTGTGCTAGGAATTGCTTGGATATTGTGGGTTCCAAAGTGCTTACCACTGCCAGTCCCTTCACATTTTTGCTAGCAACTACATAGTCAAATTCTTTCAACCTTCTGTGAATAAGCCTAGGGGCTTGAGGGTAGGGTATGCATGTGTAGGAGGGCTAATGAGCACATGCTGCCCTCACTGAGCCTGAATTTTTGTATTCTCTTCCTATTTATCTGAATCCACAGCTTCCTCTGTTAGTCATTAATATAGCCCTTGCTACCATGCAGCCCCAGTCTCTTCCTCCTTGGACAGTTGGCAACCCCAACATTAAGGACACATTAAGGAAAACTCCTAGACAGTTTTCCAAAGACGGAACAAGCAAGGAGTTTCTCATCTCTAAAGTGAAGGTAGGTGGATGATCATTTGTCAAATATATAGGAATTAAATAAGTAAATAAATAAGATGATAGCTACCATTTGTTTGGTGCTAGGCTCAATGTTAAGCATCTTAAATCTACAACCTCCTATGCTCATGATAAACCTGAACACTATTTTCAGCATTTTTCAGTTGAGGGAATTGAGACCCAGGGAAGTTAAATAACTTGTCTAAGGCCATGTGTCAAGAAGTGGAAAGCCAACCATTTCATCCAACTTCAAAGCTTCCTCTCTTTTCACTAGTGCTCGTGTCAATCTCACTGTGGGCTAGGTGCTTAAACCATTGTGACCTTAAGATCTCTTCTAATTCAGAGATTCTACAAACCTATGAGCTTTTGTGTCAAGGCATGAAATAATACTGTATGAGGTTTCCTTCCCACTTGTTTTTCTTTTCTTCATTTTTCTGGGGGGGGGGATAGTCCAGAAATTGAAGTGATTAACACATCTTCATAACTCTTTTAACAAACAAGTGAATACGTGGTTTTCACACTCAAATCAAACCCAAGGTTGTTTTCTGACTATAGATGGGTCTTTGCAGAACGTAGTCATTTATAAATTAGGTGGAGCTTGTGCCTGCTTGCCCTAGCTGGAGTGGAGAGAATGAGCCATGAGGGTCTGTGGGAGTGTGGGGGTCATGCTGGGGGAGGTGTGGGCAATATTTTGAAAGACAACTACCACAGTCGCAAATACGTTACACCTGGGTGGCCTCTGGGTGTTTGGGAAGGATTACAAGTACTACATATAATACAAAAGGAAAAAAAAGAGGGGCAGGGGTGTTGGGTCTGGCCCAAAAACTTATGATCTGACTCATAGAAGCATGAAAACATTTGAGAGAAGGGGAAGGTGTGTGCTTTAGGCAGATATGAATGCACACACATAGGACAGCAAATTTGTGACTTTGAGAGTGTGTGGAAAATTTTCATGCCCCAAATAAGGAACTGAGTGCCACTTAAGTTGTGCTAAGGCCTAAAATGTGCTAAATGAAAAAACTTAACTATGCATCACCTAAACTACCATGTAACTCAAAACTTGAAAAACTGAGATGTTGGGTCTTGAAAATCTACAGTAAAGGGACCTACAAGTAAGACTTCATATCACAGTATTATTTCACAAGAAAGAATAATTGAATTAAATTATGATGATTGATTATTTACCTTTATGAAAACCTGTTTCGTAGGTCAGGAAGTATAACTACAGTGTAACTCATGTTTTGTTGTTTTGGATTCCTTTTAATACTTTGTTCCCTTGTGTTCCTTTTATTAAAAAAAGATTTTATGTATTTGTTTGTTTGGAGCACTTATGCAAGTGAGGGTAGGTGCGGAGGGAGAGGGAGCAAGAGAATCTCAAGCCAACTCTGCACTGCATATGGAGTCCGACTCAGGACTCTATCTCACGACCCTGAGATCATGACCCGAGCTGAAGCCAAGAGTTGGATGCTTAACCAACTGAGCCACCCAGACACCCCTGTTCCCTCGCATTCTTATATGTTATACTATATTATATAGAATGGGCTTACCCATGTAGTTTTTGCTCCAACAAAACATTGTTTTGGACAATCTAGTAATCTCTGCCTATTAACAGATTTCCAACATAAAAAAATTAGAGAGTGTGTCCTAAGAGTTAGGTAACAAAAATACAAGTGCAGAAATGGAAGAGAATGGGCAAAAGATAAAGTTGTGCTTGCTAAAGATAGGATTTTGCAAAAAGAAAACCAATAGGGGGTCAAAAAATTTGGGGAAACACTGCAGATAATATTCCCTTCAGATAGTCACCATGTACATTAGCATATTAAATGTTCTGAGAAGTCCTGTATTAAAAAACTGGCTTACGTTTTTTAAAAATCGAAGTATAGATGACATACAATGTTACATTAGTGTCGGGCGTATAACATAGTGATTTGACAACTCTATATGTTGTTGTACTAATACTCACCCAAAACTGATTTACCTTTTAGACAAATGCTTCCCAACTAATTTTGATCTTTTTACTTATTTGTTAATATACAGTAACTATTAGTAACTCATGAATGAGTGTTCTGCATCACATTTTGGGATGTTGGTTTAGGATCCTTTTTGCTTCTATCCTTGTCTTACCCAGTGTGAAGCTGAGAATTAAAATAATAATAAAACTAAATTTGTATAGCACAATTTGGCTTATGAAGCGCTGTCACATACTTTCTCTGCTGATCTTCATGGCAGTACTCTGAGGTAGACATATTGTCCCAATGTTCTAGATGAGGGAACCGAGGCATAGAGAGTTGAAGTGATTGTTATGGTAGGACCTGCACAAGAGAAAGGAGTTGAACCTTAGCCTTTTGCATCTAAATGACAGACCCATATTGATTGTACTATTAGAAATTTTGTTAGTGAATCTGTGGACTTAATTGAGCATATGTAACTGGCTGAGAGGGAGAGGAAAGAGAAGGGTGCAATTGTATGAACATCAGTGAAGGTCCTAGTCTTTCTCTGGACAACCAGCACTTCCTGCTGGAGCAGATGTGTGGATGTGGAGAGCTTTCTTGTTCTCTTTAGGCCAGTATTTCACTCCAGAGGATTGCCCTAAGAGAAGACCAAAGTAGTTTAAGGAGAGAAGGGTAGGCTGGGCTACTCAAAGTTCAGACCAAAGGGTGCAGAATCCATCCATCTTCAATATCTCCAGTGGATGCTGGAAAACATGGTTTATTTTGTTTATTGACATGGATTCCATGATGACTCCATGTTTATAATGATTTGAATGATTCAGTTAACATTCTTTTTAACTAAACACTTTAATCATTGGGAAGAAAGGACACAACGCCACAACTGAGCAGCAGAATATTTTATCCCTGTATTTGGTAACTGGATCATGGATAAAAACAAGGGCAGTAAAATTTGTCAGTTCCCAGAAAGATTTCTAAATAGTCACAGCCAAAAGCTTTTAACAAGAATTCTTAATGGCATGTGAAAAATTTCACAATACTGCTCTCGAAATCAAAGTTTTAATCTTTAATGCATATGCATGTGACTCTGTGTGCATGTGTGAATGTATGTTCATATAGCCACACGAAACACAATATAGTTAGACTACAACATCTTCATGAGAAACCTAATTTTAAGATCAGCTATTGAATTCAAGGGTGGGAGATCTTTTCATAGTAAGAATCAAGAAACAACCATAACAGGAAAAAAGACTTATAAATAATGGAGGGAGAGGAATTCAGGTCACAATATGCCCAGAAGCCATACTTTTATTTTCTTTCCTCAAGTAAGGAGATCTCTAAAAATGTAATCTTTATAGATATAGAAAACATTTTTATAGAGATCTTTTGTAGGATCCCATTTGCAGATAATATTCTGGAACATAGTTCCTGTCGGATCTTTACTGAATTTTCAGCATTTGCATGTGTGATAATGCATAGGAACATAATGGGTTACACCAATAGAGACAGAGTTAATGAAGCCAGTGGTTGAATTAGAAAGTATAGGTTAAAATGGAAGTTCTAGCAGGTGAAGAAATTGGGAATGTGTTGTAAACGTGTTGCTATTAGATTTGATACAAGAATGGGGTATGGGTCAGTATATCCCACTGATGTGAATGTGATCAGGGGATCAAGACAGAAGACTATAGTTGGACTAGAATCCTGAGGGTTTCATGAATACTCTTTCCTCGAGGGTTCATTCAGGTGAGAACAAAAGACAGCTTTAGTAGTAAATTTCTCAATCACAAGAAGTTTCCTAGGCTGTCTAGGGCTGGTACAGGGGCTCAACCACATGATCAAAACCCAGGCTTGTTCTGTCTTCCCGCGCCCGATCTTTCGCATGTGGCTCTTGTCTTCAAGGTTCCATGTAACTTGCTTCATTTCTGGGAATCGTATCTATAGCACACTGAGGAGAAAGGTTGAAGGGTTGAAAACCATCATGAGCTTGTCTTTTTTTTTTTCTTAAGTGTTATTTTATTATAAACTATATCATACACACAAAAGAGTCCAAATAATGTACATGTGATGTGTGTGTACACACACTCGTGATTCAAAGCAAAATAATATAATGAAAACCTGTTACAACTGTCCCAGAATAAGAAATAGAATGTAGAACATAGCCAGTATCCTGGAAACTTCCCGTATTCTTCTTCTATTCCATCTCCCTCTCTCCTTACCTGAGATAAATATTGGTTTATGTTTTGTCATTTTCTTGGTTTGTTTTATTTTGTTATATATGTATGCATCTTTAAGCAATATACATTTTAGTTTTGCATGTTTTTGGCTTTTATGTAAAGAGTCATTTTATGTTTTCTTCTGCAACTTGCTCTTTTGCTCACTGTTCAGTTTATTTATTCATTTTGATGCTATTCATTTTCACTGAACTAAGGTTTTTCTGTTGACTATGTATCAGTCCAGTCTCCAATTTAAGCTGTATTCCGTTTTTCCCCTATTTTAAGGAAGAAAGCTAGTATGTCCTAGTGCATGCACAGAAGATATTCTTTAAAGACTACATATCTAGGAGTGGAATTGCTGTGTTATAAGTTATGTTAATTTCCAACTTCTGTAGATAATGCCAAATTCTTTCCAGGTATTGTATCAATTTTCTTTCCCACCAGCAATGTTTAAGATTTCTGTTTCTCCACTTCCTTGTCAACTCATTATCATTTAATTTTTGTGAGTATCCTGGGTATAAAATAGTATCTCAACGTGTTTTACTTTGCATTTTTCAGATTACAAATTAGTATATTTCTTCAATTTTTTGGGCTATTTGTATTTTCTCTTCTGTGAAATGCCTGGACAAGTCTTTTATCCATTTATCTATTTTTGGTGGGGCAGGGCTGATTTCTCATTTACTTTAAGGAATTCTTTAGATTTTCTGAATTCCAGTTCCCTATAATTGATTCGTGTTACAAATATGATCTATCTTGTGTCTTATCTTTGCCTGATCTTTATGGTGACTTTGAATAAACAAGGCTAAGATTAAATTGATAATTTCTTTGTGTAAGTTTTTTCCTTTGGTTTTGTGTGTTTTATGTCTCATTAGAAAATACTCTTACCACAGGGGGCGCCTGGGTGGCTCAGTAGGTTGAGCATCTGACTCTTGATTTCAGCTCAGGTCATGATCTCAGGGTCCTGGGATCTGGCTCTGTGCTCTGTGTTCCGTGCTCAGCGGGGAGTCCACTGGACATTCTCTCTTTCTCCCTCTCCTTTACCCCTCCCCTCCATGCACGCAGTCGTTCTCTAAAATAAAAAGTCTTAAAAAAAATCCTCTCACCTGAGATCATACACATATTTGCTTCCAAAGGTTTTCATGATTTGTTTTTCATATTTAAGCCCACAATCTGTTTGAAAGTGATTTTTGAATATAGTAGGAGGTTGAGCTGGTTTTATTTTTTCCATATAGATTCCCATTTGTCCCACCATTGCACTGATACACAATGCCACCTCTTCATCAAGCTCCCATATGGGTATGGATCTATTTCTCGGCTGTCTCTTTTGTTCCAGTTGTCTAGGTGTCTATTTTGCTGAGCTAAAATTGTGCTTTCTTAATCTTGCTTTCTGGCCTTCTTCATCAGGAGTACCTTACCTATTTGGTCTTCTTTATACATGTTAGCTTGTCAAGTTCTATGAAAAATTCTGTTGGGGTTTGGATTGCAGTTTCATTGAATTTAAAGGTGAATTTGGGGATAATTAACATGATTATAATATTAAATTTCCCTATCTAAATACATGGCAGATCATTGCATTTATTTGGTCTTCTAAAAAATACCACTGTAGAAAGCAATAAAAATATGATATCTAGGAACAAATCTGGAAAATATATGTAATACCTTAAAAGAGAAAAATCTTTACTGGAGATATATTTTCTAATGTTTTGTTGGTGGTGTAAAGTAATGTAATTGACTTTTATACATTAATCATATATCCAACAATCTTGTCAAACCCTCTTTTTAATTCTGATAATTTTTCTGGCTATTCATTTGTGTTATATATGTTCATATGTTATATATTCACATATGAATAATGAATGATAGCTTCCTTTTCTTTCCCAAGCCTAATGTTTTTTATTTCTTTTTCCTGCTTTTTGTTGTAAGTAAGAGCTTCAATACAATTTTGAACAGAAGTGGTGAGAGCAGGTATTCCTATTTTGGTCTTTATTTAAAAGAGAATGATTTCAATATTCACTGCTAAGCTTGAGATTTGCTCTAGTTTTCTCTTTCTTTCTTTCTTTCTTTCTTTCTTTCTTTCTTTCTTTGTGCTCTTTACCAGTAAGGTATATTCACTTCTAGTCCTGTTTCCTAAGGATTCTTTTAAATTCACAAATGGACACTGAATACAAACAATGTTTTTGTTATATAATGTTAATCTTATAGCTTTTCTAGTCTTTACCTATTAATGTAGTTGTGATGCACATGAAAACATGTCACTCAGCTTTCCTGTTGCAAGGAGCATGATTGACTATGGCCCCAGCTTCTCCCTAATGGGATCGAACACTGTGTTCACATGGAGGCCCAAACTTCATGTGGGCTGCTACCAGCCAATGACTAAACAGGGGGAGAATTCTAATGCAGGCTATTTCTGCAAAATGTGGGACTCCCTGATGAACCACTGTGGCTTTTGGTGTTGAGTTGTATAAGTTCTTTATATATTTTGGGTATTAACCCTTTATCAGATATGTCACTTTCAAACATCTTTTCCCTTTTGGTAGATTATCTTTTAGTTTTGTTGATTGTTTCCTTTGCTATGCAAAAATTTTTATTTTGATGTAGTCCTAATAGTTTATTTTTGCTTTTATTTTCTAGAAAAATGTTGCTATAGCTGATGTCAGAGGCATTACAGCCTATGCTCTCTTCTAGGATTTTTATGGTTTCTGTATTTTCTTTTTTTAAGCATAGTACTCTGATCACCCAATTCTTCAATACTGGTAAAAAATAAAATAAGAAGAACTGTAACTCTGGAACACAGCTGGCCCTTGAACAATGTGGGGATGGGGTGTCCATCTCCTGCACAGTCAAAATCCATGTATAGCTTTTGACTCTCCAAAAACTTAACTTCTAATAGCCTACAGTTGACTGGAAGCCTTACCGATAACATAAATAGTCAATGAACACTTATTTGCATGCTATATGTATAATCTTACAATAAAGTAAGCTAGAGAAAAGAAAATACTATTAAGAAAACCATAAGGAAGGAGCTCAGTTTAAAAGGCCACCTCCAAAAAAATGAAGATGAAGAAAGAGCCAAATGTCACTGGGTCATAGTTTGAGCTATCAACTCTTATATTTCTTTTTTTCTCACTATATTTCTCTCTTCCACCCTCCTTTCCTGTCTATTTAAGTAATAAAGTGGCTCTAAACTTCATTGTCTAAGAAGAGATATGTGGATAAGATGGAACATCTAAAAGACATTCTAGCTTTTGTTTCCAAGAGTTTAAGCCCTTAGAAGTCTTTAAGAAAAAAGGATGGGAGATTTTTGGGTCAGGGCATAGTATTTAGGGAGAGTGGGACTCTTGCAGGTGCCTGTAGGAAGAAATTGCCTGTAGGAAGCAGCATGTCTATAGAGGTCTGGAGTAGAGGAGACTTGTGCACTGCTCTTTGGCTTGTACTTGTTCATGGACACACCTGGTGATTCTTTAGCACAGGGTTTTCTATGAGGCAAAAGCTCATAAATATTTGTTAAATGTTTGGGAGTCTGAAACTTAGAATGTAATGACTTGTGAAGAATTTTAAGGATAACAGAAAGAGGGGTGCCTGGGTGGCTCAGCCAGTTAAGCACCGACTCTTGGTTTCAGCTCAGGTCATGATCTTGGGCTTGTGAGATCGAGCCCCATGTCAGGGTCCATGCTTGGCAGGGTTCTGTTTGGGATTCACTCTTCCTCTCCCTCTGCTTCTTCCCCACCTCACTAAAATAAATACATAAATGAAATCTTAAAAAAAAAAAAAGAAAGAACTTTTGAAGAACGTCTTAACAGAAAGGAGAAAAGGGAAAGAAAAGCACACTATTTGGCCAGGAAGTATATGAAATGATACTAAGAAGACAAAATGATTAAATTCTTATTTCATTACCCTGTTTTCTAGAATGGAAAACTATCTTCAAACTGAGATATGTAAAATAAACATGGTTAAGATAATTTCTAAGAGCTAATTTGCTGGTTAGTTTCCATCTCTATCTTTGCCTGCTCTGCTCCATGTTCTGGGAGATAGCCCTAAATGGATTATATCACAAGAGCTCCTTTGTTAACTAGCTTCTTTTTGGGTTTGAATCCGGGGACAGGGGAGAGAAGTTGAAAGCTAGATAAGAGAGGGGGTGAGTTGTTCTTCCCTGAACCCTCCCCTGTTTTGGTGCCTCCTTCCTTCACATCTACAGCTTTCCACCAGATGGCCCCTCTTCCTCTTCCAATTCTAGTTTGCAGAGGGTTCCAGTAACATTTCCTCCTCTTGTTCCTTTGGGCCAAAGGAGCTATGCTGGCTATTCTTTGCAGTTCTGGATCTACTTATCCCTATTGTCCTTCTTGCTCCATGTCTAGGAGGCTACCCTGTATGGACTTATTCAAATGGCTCCCTTTTCTCTGGTTCCCAGGTGGGTTCAGTCAATGAGAGGCATCAACAGGATTTCAGAGGATGGGGGTGGGGAGAGTGAGATTGGGATATTTATTCCTTTGTCCTCTATCCCTCTCCATCCTCCCTCCCTTTGACATGCTGGGTTGGCTTTGGGCTGTGGGCCTTTATCAAAGGCCAAATATAGCTTCTATCAGAGCTATTCCATACTGTAATCTCTGTGGATTCTAACAGCAGCTCTCTCCACTTACTCATTTAGGCTTGGGGGATACTTTTGTTCCTGATCTCCCTCCCTTACTAGCTCTAGCATATTGCACTATCACTCCTCATTTATTCTAAACACTGCCCAGGGCTTTGTAAGCAATCTAATCCTTCAATTACCCAGTTTAAGTGTGTCATCTGTTTCTTACTGGTACCCTGAAGATATAGCAAGACATTTCCTTGTTGCCTTATGGGCATTTTAGTTCTCAGGCACAGATAGATCGTAACCCATAGATCTGATATCCCTTCATTAGCACCCTAGGATTATTGTCAGTAATTTCTAAAAGATTGTGGAGGATAGGAAGCATGATAGGAAACTAGAAATGAACAGCTGTGGTCCTTAAAGTTCCAAAAAAGGGAGAAAAGTGGCTTCTAGAAAATTAATATCCATGAAAACGTAGTTAGAGGATGTACACTACCAGATGTGTCAGGACTGGTTAAAACAGCATTTGCAAAAGAGAGGCAAACTGACCAAAGGAACGTTATAGAAATCTAGACGCAGAATCCACATGGACCTATTACCTGAATATGACAAAGGAGTTACTCCAATGCAATGGGGTAAAGGATGGTCTTTTCAATAAATGGCAATTGAGTCAATTGGATATCCAAATGGAAAAAACTAACTTGACCCCTACCTCGTATCATATGCCAAAATTTAATTATAGATGAGTTGCCAATACAGATTTAAAAGATAAAACATCGGTGGTTCAAGATGGAGATATAGGAAGAGCCTGGATTCACCACCTCCCATGGGTGTATCAAATCTATTGTTACATGTGGAATAGTTCCCTCTGAAAAAGAACTGGGAAGAAGCCAACCAGCTGCCTCCACAACAAGGGATAAAAGGGCCACATCTAGACCAGCAGGAGAGGCAAAGATGAGGTCTCACCAAAAATCCCACCTCTTGTGGTGACACACAAGAGGGCAGGAGCTTAGAGTTTGGAGCTTTTCCCTGAGGAGTGAGGGGTTTGTGCCCTACATTGGACTCCTCAACCCTTGGAACGTGCAGCAGAGAAACAAGGCCTCCAAAACATCTGGTTTTGGAAACCAACATGGTTTATGTCCAGGAGACCCAAGGGATTATGGGGATCTGAGATGCTTCTTTTGGAGGGCTTTTATGGAGACTCACTTACACCAGGAACTAGCACAAAGGCAGCAGTATGAGAGGAGACTGGATTATATGTGAAAGACTTTGCTAAAGCTGAAGGCATGCCTTACCCCAGCACCTTCTCCTACGTCACTAAATCTCAGCTGCCAGCAGTCTTTCCTGGCTTTGCTAAAGCCGTGAGCATGCCTCACTCCCAGTGCTCATCCCAGGCCTCGCTACAGCCATGGTTGTGCCCCACCCCAAGTGCACTTCCCAGGCATTGCTAAACCCAAGGATGTGCCCTCCCCTCAAAACTCTCCTGTAGCCTTGCCTAAGCTGGCAGGTAAGCACAGTCCACACAGAGATGCCTCTTGATCTCCTGGCTTTGGTGGCCAGAGGAGTTTGTGTTCCTAGAGCTCACAAGACTATAATAATTAGAAAGACAGTTCTGGACAGGCTACCACACCCAGAGTACTGCACAGACAGCAGACTGAAACACATCCCCAGTCTGCCTGTAAAAAAGGCTCATTTAATTGTCTTAGAGCTTCAACCTGAGGGATAGGCTTCAGGTTTGCCACACGGCTAGAGGTTACAGAGGTACTCTAAGAAAATGCAGTCAGGGAGACACCATCTTTAAGACCTCCCTTGGTCTCACCACAGTTCACTGGTACATCTTAGAAAGAAATTTGTATACTCATCTGAAGCCCCAGTTCTTACAACTATCACCCAGGAAGCACCTCTAGGTCTCCTAGTCTGAAGGTCAGCAGGACCTATGATTGTGGTTCCTCAGATCTGTATATATTTTCATACTTCAAAAGCTGCTGCCTAAGGAGATGGATTCCAATTATCCTGATACAGAGTGCTGACTAGAATCCCTCCCTTTGGAATATTGACAGGTCTTGGCTTGCCCTCAACAACTGAGACCCATCAACAATAAATTAGGTTACTTAGACAATCACAAGGGCTCAAGAGACAACCAAGAGCTAGGGCAAAGTTGAACAATAAGATTCATCTTCTACACAAAGCCACTCATTCAAAAGTGAGAGAGGTAGCTGTTTTGCCCAAAACATAGAAACAAACACAGAGAAGTCAAGCAAAATGAGGAAACAGAGTAATATGTTTCAAATTAAAGAATAAGACAAAACTTCAGAAAAAGACCTTAACAAAACAGAGATAAGGAATCTATCTGAAAAAGAGTTCAGGGTAATGGTCGTAAAGAACAGAACTCAGGAGAAGAATGGACAAACACATCAAGAACTTCTACAAAGAGATAGACAATATAAGAAAGTACCAAATAGAAGTCACAGAGCTGAAGTATGCAATAACTGAATTGAAAAATATGCTGGAGGGGTTAAACAGCCAGACTAGATGAAGCAGAAGAATAGATCAACGACCTGGAAGACAGTGCAGTAGAACTCACCCAAACTGAACAGAAAGCAAGACAAAAAAATTTTTTTAAAGTGAACATAGCTTAAGAGAACTATAGGACAACATGAAGTGAAATAACACTTGCATTATAGGAGTCTCAGGGGGAGAGAGAGAGAGAGAAAGATGTAGAAAACTTACGTGAAAAAATAATGAAAACTTCCCTAATCTAGGGAAGGAAACAGACATCCAGTTCCAGGAAACGCAGAGTTGCAAATACGATGAGCCCAAAAAGATCCACCTCAAGAAACATTATGACTAAAATGTCAAAAGTTAAAGAGAGAACCTTAAAAGCAACAACAGTAAAACGACTTGCTACGATGTACAAGGGAACCATAAGACTCAGTTGATTTTTTTGGCAGAAACTCTGCAGGTCAGAAGGGAGTAACATGATATTTTCAAAGGGCCGAAAGGAAAAAAACACAAACTTCCAACCAAGAATACTCTACCTGGAAAGTTTCTCATTCAGATTTGAAGGAGAGCTAAAGAGTTTCCCAGACTAGCGAAAGCTAAGGGAGCTCATCACCACTAAACCAGCCTTATGAGAAATGTTAAAGGAGTTCTTCAGGCTGAAAAGAAAAGGGACCAACTAATAAGAAAACATATGAAATTTAAACTTTCATAGGTAAATGTGAATATATAGTAACAATATTTGGATTACCCACTTAGAAAACTAGTATGAAGGCTAAAAGACAAAAGTAGTAAAATTAGTTACAACTAGAATAATTAGTTGGGGGATATACAAAATAAAAAGATGCAAGATATGACACCCAAAACATAAAACATTGGTGGTGGTGGTGGGGGTGAGTAAAAATGTAGAGCTTTTAGAATGCATTCAAATTTAGTTGCTATCACCTTGAAATAAACTGTTGTATTTACAGACTATTATCTGTGAACCTCATGGTAACCATAAAGCAAAAACCTATAGTGGGGCGCCTGGGTAGCGCAGTCATTAAGGGTCTGCCTTCAGCTTAGGGCGTGATCCTGGCGTTCCGGGATCGAGTCCCACATCGGGCTCCTCCGCTGGGAGCCTACTTCTTCCTCTCCCGCTCCCCTGCTGTGCTCCCTCTCTCGCTGGCTGTCTCTCTGTCATATAAATAAATAAAAAAATCTTAAAAAAAAACCTATAGTAGATACACAATGATAATGGGGAAGGAATCTAAACATAACACTAAATAAAAAAGGTCATTAAACCACAAGGGAAGAGAGCAAGAGAAGAAAGGAATAGACAGACGCTACAAAAACTGCCGGAAAGCAATCAACAAAAAGGTAGTAAGTATATACCTATCAATAATAATTTAAAATGTAAATGGACTAAATTCTTGATCAAAAGACAGAATGGTTGAATGGATAAAAAAATAAGACTCATCTATATATTGCCCATAAAAGACTAACTTCAGATCTAAGTACACACATAAATGGTAAGTGAAGGGATGGAAAAAGATATTCCATGCAAATGGAAACAAAAAGTAAGCTGGTATAGCTATAGTTATATCAGAAAAAATAGAGTGTAAAACAAAGATCATAATAAAAAACGAAGAAGGGCATTACATAATGCTAAAGGGGTCAATCCAACAAGAGGGTATAACATTTGTAAATATTTATGCACCCAACATAGGAGCACCTAAATATATAAAGCAAATATTAACAGACCTAAAGGGAGAAATTGATAGCAATGTTATAATAGGGACTTTCATACCCCACTTACATCAATGGGTGGATCATCCAGATAGAAAATCAATAAGGAAATATTGGCCTTAAATGACACAGAGACCAGCCAGATTTAACAAATATATACTTAATGTTCCATCCAAAAGCAGTAGAATACACATTTATCTCAAGTGCACATAGACATTTTCCAGAATAGATCACCTTAGGTCACAAAATGAGTCTCAATACATTTAAAAGATTCAAATCATATCAGGCATCTTTTCTGACTTCAATGGTATGAAACTAGAAATTGATTACAAGAAAAAATAGAAAAGTAAAATATTTAGAGATTAAACAACATGCTGCTGGACAACCACTGGATCAATGAAAAAAATCAAAGAAGAAATAAAAAAAATACCTTGAGACAAATGAAAATGGAAATACAACAGTCCAAAAATCTATGGGATGCAACAAAAACAGCTGTAAGAGAGAGGTTCCTAGCAATACAGGCCTACCTTAAGAAACAAGAAAAAAAATCTCATATAAATCATCTAACCTTATACTAAAAGGAACTAGAAAAAGAACAAACGAAGGCCAAAGTTAGTCAAAGGAAGGACATAATAAAGATCATAAATAAATGAAATGGAAACTAAAATAAAAAGCAATAGAAAAGGTCACTGAAACTAAGAGTTGGTTCTTTGAAAAGATAAGCTAAATTGACAAACTGTTAGCTAGATTCATCAAGAAAAAAAGAGCAGAGGCTCAAATAAATAAAATCAGAAATGAAAAAGAAGTCAAAACCTATACCACAGAAATACGAAGGACTCTAAGAGACTATTACTTGTCAACAAACTGGATAATCTAGAAGAAATAAATTTCTAGAAACATGATCTTCCATTACTGAATCATGAAGAAATAGAGAATCGAAATAGATCAATTACTAATAAGGAGATTGAATCAGTAATCAAAAACCCTCTACCAACAAAAGTCCAGGACCACACAGTTTCACTGGTAAATTCTACCAAACATTAAAAAATGATTTAATACCTATCCTTCTTAAACTCTTCAAAGAATTGAAGAGGGAAGAATACTTCCAAACTCATTTTATAAGGCCAGAATTACCTGATACTGTAACCAGACAAGACACCACAAAAAAAGAAAGTTATAGTCCAATATCCCTGATGAAGATAGATGCAAAAATCTCCCACAAAATATTTGCAAACTGAATTCAACAATTTGCTATAACAGTTCAACAATAATCAACAATAATCCTATAATTAAAAGGACCATAGACTATGATCAAGTGGGGTTTATTCCAAGGATACAAGGATGGTCCAACATCTGCAAATCAATCTATGTGATAAAGGATAAACAGCATATGATCACCTCAATTGACAGAAAAAGTACACAAAATTCAACACACATTTATGAAAAATACTCTCAACAAGGTGGGTATAGAGGGAATGTACCTCAACCTGATAAAGGCCATATATGACAAACCCACAAGTGACATCATACTCAGTGGTGGAAAGCGGAAAGCTTTGCCTCTGAGATCAGGAACAAGATAGGGATGCCCACTCTTGCCACTTTTATTCAATATAGTATTGGGAGTCCTATCCATGGCAAGAAAAACAAATAAAGAGCATCCAAATAAGAAAAGAAGAAGTGAAACTGTCGTTGTTTGTAGATGACATCATACTACATATAGAAAACCCTAAGGACTCCACCAAAGAGCTGTTATTAGAACTAATAAATGAATTCACTAAATCTGCAGGATACAACATCAACATACAGAAATCTATCGCATGTCTATACACTTATACTTAACTATGGGAAAGAGAAATTTAAAAAATAATCCCATTTACAGTTATATCAAAAAGAATAAAACATCTGGGAAAATACCAGTGGTTGCTGAAGGGTCTTCTGAGATTCTGGTAATGTTCTCTTTTTTGATCCAGGTGTTACACATGTGTATTCATTATGTGAAAATTAATTGGATTATTAATTCACTTATGATATGTCACTTTTCTGAGGTACATAATAAAGAAATAATTTAAAAATTAACAATAGAGATAAATATAAAGTTTTTAAAAAAGGTTTTATTTTTTTTAGAGAAAGAGAGAGCAGGGAGAGGAGCAGAGGGAGAGTGAGAGAGAGAGAATCTCCAGAAGACTTTGCTGAGTGTGGAGCCCAATGTGGGGCTCAATCCCAGGACCTGAGATCATTACCTGAGCCAAAACCAAGAATCGGACGCTTAACTGACTGAACCACCCGGGCGCCCCGATAAATATAGTTTTGAATTAAAGTGTAAACAAATGAATTGCACTAGTACCAGTTTGGGGAGTCAAGTTAATTAATGGTAGATGTCATAACAGACAAACTCTCAAATTTTAGCATTTAACACAGTAAATGTTTATTTCTCATTTATGCAAGGTCTTTTGCAAGTTTTGAAGCCTACCTTCACCCGGAATACAACTTCCAAGTTCACTGCAATGAAGAGAGCAATAGAGGGGGCACTGTCTCTTAATTGCCTCAGCCCTCAAGTGGCACTTGCTTTTTCCACTCTCAGAACTATAGACTGGCTTCAACTGAACTACCAAGGAAGGCTAGGAAGTATGGGAGAGTAAGTGGGATATTTGGTGAATATTAATTGTGCCGTCACAAGCTTAAGAGAAGTTGGCTTGAAAATACATTGGTGTGTTTTGTTAACTACAAGTTTAACTCATGCCACACATGTTTGTGTGATGTGGGTGTTAAACATAAGCAACTTTAGAAAGCATTGATAAAATGTACTCAGGGAAATAAGGAGGTAGTTTTCTTCCATCAGAGCTGGGTCACAATTGAAAAACTGTATTCAGATGATACAAAAATTGTGTCATCTTTTAAGATAGCCACAGACGTGTTGGTATATGTCCAGAGAAGTTTAACTACAGAAGTGTATTAGCCTTGATAGGCTATGATACATTGCAGTAACGAATAAATCTTCATCTTAACTGCTTAATTCAATAAAGGTTTATTTCCCACTTGTGTCACAGGCTGGCAGGTGTCTGACAGGTCGCTTTCTATGTGATGACTCAGGGATTCAAGCATCTTCTGTCTCTGGCCTCTGTGTCTCCCAGGCTTTCCTTGGAGTCTTCTACCGAACCCTCTGCATCAAGCAGGTCAACAAGGGAAAGAGAGCAGGGAGGATCTCACGGGACATTTGACCTGGCCCATGTCATGTTGCCCTCACGTTACTGGTCAGAACCTTAAGTCTAAGGAGGTGGGGGAATGGGATATTCCTGTAGGCACAAGCAAAGGAAATGTGATTGGTAAGCTTCTAGGCAGCTTTGCCACAGAATTCAAAGGTGTGTGGAGAATGGGTGAAGGAACTCAAGATAATCAAACTGGAAAAATAGTGGCTATCCCCAAATATATGAAAAGAGCACATGATAGCTTCCTTAAATATTTAAAATACTATTGTATGAAAGGGGGAATATACAAATCCAGAGTAGCTTCTGGAGGCAGAACTCAGAGCAATGAGTGATGTTATTAATGAAATGAGCTTTAATCTATTTAGTATTAGAAAGAACTTACTATAAAAAAAATATAATCAATAAAACAGTTCATTCCAGAACAGGTACTTTGTGAGTGCTAATAAATAATAATTTATTAAGTGCTTACTATGTTCTAAATTCTTTTTATTTTGAGATATAATTGACATATAATGTTGTGTAATTTTTGAGTGTATAGTGTATTGATTTGATACATTTATATATTACAAAATTATTGCCCCCATAGGTTGGCTAACCCCCTCCATCATACCATATAATTACCATTTCTTTTTTATGGTGAAAACATCTAAGATCTTTTCTCTTAGAAACTTTCAAGTATATAATACAGTATTACTAACCATAGTCATTATGTTGAATATTAGGTCCCCATAAATAATTTACCTTATAACTAGACATTTGTGCTCCTTGGCCAACATCTCCCCTATGTACTACATTTTTAATAACCACTCTTAAGGTATTACTATTATAAATATCTTTACTTTGCAGATAAGGAAACCAAGTCTCAGAGAGATTAAGCAACTTGCCCAATGATACACAGATGGTAAGGGGCTGACACAGCCAGGATTTGAATCCTGGTCTTTCTGAACCCAAAGGCTGTGCACGTAAACCCTATGCACACTGCCCTCAGGGAATTTTGTATCAGGTAGTGTGGATAACAGTTCAGCAGGAATATTTCAAAGAGGATTTCTTGCTAGACACATCTCCAAAGGCAAGGGAAACAAAAGCAAAAATGAACTATTAGGACTTTATCAGGATAAAAAGCTTTTGCACAGCAAAGGAAACAACAAAACTAAAAGGCAACCTACAGGATGGGTGAAGATACTCACAAATGATCTATCAGATAAAGGGCTAGTATCCAAAATCTATAAAGAACTTACCAAACTCAACACCCAAGAAACAAAAAAATCCAGTCAAGAAATGGGCAGAAGGCATGAAGAGACATTTTTCCAAAGAAGACATACAAATGACCAACAGACACATGAAAAAATGTTCAACATCACTCGGCATCAGGAAAATACAAATCAAAACCACAATGAGATATGGCCTCACACGGGTCAGAATGGCTAAAATTAACAACTCAGGAGAAAACAGATGTTGACGAGGATGCAGAAAAAGGGGAACCTCTTACACTGTTGGTGGGAATGCAAACTGGGGCAGCCAATCTGGAAAACAGTATGGAGGTTCCCCAAAAAGTTAAAAAATAGAACTATCCTACAACCCAGTAATTGCACTGCTAGGTACTTATGCAAAGGATACAAAAACAGTGATTCAAAGGGTCACATACACCCCAGTGTTTATAGCAGCAATGTCCACAATAGCCAAACCATGGAAAGAGCCCATATGTCCATTGACAGATGAATGGCTAAAGAAGATGTGAGATTTTAGAATATTACTCAGCCATCAAAAAGAATGAAATCTTGCCATTTGCAACAACATGGATGGAACTAGAGGGTATTATGCTAAGTGAAATAAGTCAGTCAGAGACAGACAAATACCAAATGATTTCACTCATATGTAGAATTTAAGAAACAAAACAGATGAATATAGGGGAAAGGAAGGAAAAATAAGATAAGATAAAAACAGAAAGAGACAAACCATAAGAGACCCCTAACTATAGGAAACAAACTAAGGGTTGTTAGAGGGTAGATGGATGGGGGGATGGGGTAATTAAGTGAAGGGCATTAAGAAGGGCACTTGATAGAATGAGCACTGGGTGTTACATGCAACTGATGAATCACTTAAATTCTACCCCTGAAACTAATGATACAGCATATGTTAACTAAATTGAATTAAAATTAAAAAAAATTTTTTTTAAAAAGAGGATTTCTTTGTTGTGTCTGAATTGGACAGACATGGAAGGTGTTTCATGACAGAAATGTATAAAAACACTTCTGGGAACATTGACAGGATCCGTTAAGTAACTAATGCTTTTGTGTGGAAGGGGGCTGAGGAAGCAGAAGAAACATACGGAGAGGTAGAATTAAACAAAACCCATTGCTGGTCCAACCCAAGCTTTGCCAAAATTATGGTTGCCCTAAGTGATGAATAGCATTAGGAGGTATGGGGGCTAAAAATGATTCATGGTGTTATTTCCTATGCCTCAGGGATTGGCTAGTACCAAAGTAAATCTTGGCTACAGTCACTGCCAGGAATGTTGTGCCTTCATTGGACGCTCAACATCTCCCCCTACAGGACTTGGGGATACATAGCCTCTCTTCTGCGTAGGCTGTAGAAATTTTAGTTCACGCTCAGTCAGCCACAGAGGAATAGGTTCTGACAGCCTTAGTAATTTTGTCAAGTAGTCATAGAGATGCCTACAAAGGGAGAATAGATTCTGAAGGCATTGGAAATGCATCATAACTCCCTGTCTTTGGCTTTTATTCATAAAAATAGATGTGTACAACAAACACAACTGGACCCAAGTACCCAATCCAGTTAAGACACTCAACTGGTCAGAATACACAACCACCAGTTCTTCATCTTATAAGGAGCAAGTTTTTAATTTTGATTCAAGTGCCCTTTCAGCAATTGTTGCATGCCAAGAATTGCATGCAAGAAAACGTTCACTCTCTAGTTTGTAAAAATTTATACCCTCTCTAAAGTGGTTCAGGGGTCACAGACCACAACTGTACAACAGGTCATTTAAATGTAAAACAAAACTGAGTTCACTGACAAGGAGGAGAAAGAATAAATATATTTAGACCACAGAGTTGAACAGACGATCACATTTGGGCAAGAAAATTGCTATACGATTTCCAGTTGCTAAAGTCACAATAGAAACACAGTGTTATATACTTTCCATTTTCTGACAACAGGAAGAAAATAAATCCATCAGCAGATAGATTTTTTTTTCCTGGGATGCCTGGTTGGCTCAGTCGTTAAGCGTCTGCCTTCGGCTCAGTGCATGATCCTGGTGTTCTGGGATCGAGCCCCACATCGGGCTCCTTTGCTGGAAGCCTGCTTCTTCCTCTCCCACTTCCCCTGCTTGTGTTCCCTCTCTCGCTGGCTGTCTCTCTCTCTCTGTCAAATAAATAAATAAAATCTTTAAAAAAAAAGATTTTTTTTCTGTCTCTGCAACTACATGAAATCATGAATAAATGGCATGGGGTTCTTGCATAAAACACAAAAATGTGTGGAGTGAATAGAATCTTAACTTCACTAATAGGATACTGAAGCGAACCCTCAGATGGTTCTTGAATCCACAAAGACATAGGGAATAACTTTAAGAAGTAACAACGAGGTCAATTTTGCAGCAGACTGTTGATAAGGAGCAAACATTGTTTTTTAGGGTTTAAGTCAATAGAAGGATAGAACGTGACGGTCTAGAGCAGAGATTCTCAAGCTTTAGTAAATCGTCTTGGAAGCTTGATTTTAAAAAAGGTGGGTTCTTAGGCCTTTTTCCTTGAAGAGCTTTGGATTCAGTAGTCTGGGGCAGGACCCAGAAATCTGCATTTTTAACCACATTCTACCAAGTATTTGAGGTGGAGGTTGTCCCTGGATCTGATTTTGAGACACACAGAGGGGATGACATAAGTGGATCTGGGGCAGGTGCGGGATCAAGAGCTGTTTACAATTGTGGAAAATAAACTGGAGGCACTTCACAGCCTATGTGGAGATGAAGCCCATCTGGAAGGAGAAAGCGTCAAGGTTTAATGTGAATCAGGCACAGTGCGAGATGCTTTGCACGTACCGACTCGCTTAAAGAAACGAGGAGCCTCAGGCAGTAGTTCTCTTCCCAACATATTAGATTAGATGCCTATTTAAAGTATCTGCCATGAATTGTTTGGAGCACCGAGTCTACTGTATCATACTAGTTACAGAATTGTGTCAACTTGTTATGTCCAGGGTCCCAAGACTATTAAGCGTATCCTCAAATGGTTCCATTTTTTTTTTATTGCTCACAATTATGAACACAGAAATTTAGAGGCCGTGTCCCTATGAAAAGAATTCACATTTTGAAGTTTTTTCTACATCTGAGCAAGCCAAAGATGCCAGTGGTCAGCATGAACTGGAGGGGCACATGGGTGATGGTGATGGCAAGGAAGCTGGGGGCAAGATCAGAGAGTTCCCTCAAGGTTTCCCATTGCTGCCACACAGGAGGCATCCAGGTTTTGAAAACAGAACGAAGCAAACAAAACTTCACCTGGCTCTATGAGTGGTTAACTTCTTGGTATGGTGTTGATATGCATCCCTATTCACGTTGGAGTGTAGGTCAGAGAGTGTGTGTAGGAGAGGGAAAGACCCATGACTACTGCTGAGAGTCTAATCTGTGTCCCAACAATGGTGGTACAACCCAAAACCTTTGAAAAGTCTACGTTAGAGATTTCCCCATCGTGAATCTTATTTTTAAAAATTTTCATTATACAAGAGCATAGGACATTGACCTTGGGATAAAGTTATAGAAAGTAAGGAAAAGTCCAGTCTTCTGGATTCAGACCAATTGAAGACTAGACAATGGCAATGTGTATATAATACTACCCCACACCAAGTTGAAAAGTTGAAAGTCCTATCAGGCATTTGTTTTGTCTCTACAATATGAAACAATGAATTGAACCACTTTTTCTTCCCCTCTATTAAGTGGCTGATTAAACATTAGTTTCACCTCAACACTCTGATTTTATTTATTGTTTAACATTTAGCCCTGATAATACTATCACTTTTTAGCCCTGATAATACTATCACTTTTAAGTGCTAAGAATATGTTTAAATCAACTAAAATATATCCATTACATTTTATTTAGGGGATTTTTCTCTGCTTCTCTTTTAGCCTCCTAAAGCAGGCAGCCAACTTATTAGCTCATCTATTTTGGCACAAGAAAACGATGAATGGTCTTAAAAACTTGGGAAATGTAAAACTTCAGAGAAATCACAACAATATCCAGCTTATACCGCTGTTTATGTACTTTCTATGGGATGTATGTCTCATCCTGTGGAAGGATTTCCTCATTCTGAATCCCCCAAGGTCTCTGACTGATTTCCCTCTTCCTTTGGCACTGTTTGTGTTTAAAAAAGAATGCCCAGGAGAAAGATAACCATCTTGCTGTTGCTTTGTGGACACACATGCATTCTCATACAATTTCTATTCCTTCTTCCTCATAAGTGATGAGATGAAGAACTGAGTTTAAGCACATCACCAAAATTGCACAGTAAGTGGTCAGGAGTCTCCACACTGCACGAAAGGAGGCTGAGTTAGCCCAGGAGGGAAGCACAGCTGGAAGCTACATATTGCATCATCTGGCCTTCCTCTGCTGAACAAAGAACATTATTCTGTAAAGTATTTACAGATGCTCTTACTTCAAGTGCCAGAATGCATTTGTTTCAATGGAGGTTTTCAATCTGCAACTTTGAAATTTTCCTTAGGATGGAAAACCCTGTAACAATTCATTGTACCCTGGAGTATATTTGAGGGAAAATAGTTGAAGCTTAAAGCTAAACTAGCAATTTGGATAACCTTGAAGGCTGATTTTTCTGGGATGTTTCCATTTTGTATTACAACACAGAAGTTCTGCCTTTATTTCAAAAAGGAAGACTTAAAAAAAAAAAAAAGGCTTTCTGTAGCCATGGAACCGGGCATACTGTATGATTTTCAATCTGTACTGAACACGAGGGTGTGAGTATTCAAACGGATATTCTCCGGGGCTGTGAATTTGTTCAGGAGAGCCAAGATCAGGATGGGCTTCTAAAAGCAATTGTCAGGGTGCCTGGGTGGCTCAGTCGATTAAGCATCTGCCTTTGGCTCAGGTCATGATCCCAAGGTCCTGGGATTGAGTCCCACATTGCAGGGAGCCTGTTTCTCCCTCTGCCTGCCTCTTTCTCTCTCTCTCTGGCAAATAAATAAATAAAATCTTAAAAAAAAAAAAAACTAAAACTAAAACAGAGGGTTGTTGCGAGAATGGTATGACTTCTTTCTTCTTCCCCTTTTGTGGGGTCTGGAATGTGGATGGAGTGGCAAATTGTCTTGGACAATGCAGACAAGGACAGAACTCCAGTGATACAGAGCAAAAATAGAAGGACCTCAGTTTCTGACACCATAGAGAAGGTCATACCTGCCTAAGACCCTTTATATCCATACATTATTGATATGAGAGAGAAATAAATAGCTATTTTACTTAAACTACTATTATTTTGGGATCATTTGCATGTTAAGAATCCTAATCAATAAACCAACTTGGTGCTAACTGATCTCCTGACTCTGACCTCATTGATTAAGTTCTAATTAACTCAATCAAAATAAGACTCTCCAGATCATCTTAAAATTAGAAATATAACCAAAATATATTGTTCTTAAAAAGAAGTTATTTTATAAGTTGAATAAGAAATTACAGAAACAACGTAGAATCTCAATCTTCTTTTTTAAAAAAAAAAGATTTTATTTACTTATTTGAGACACAGAGAGAGAAGCAGACTCCCTGCTAAGCAGCAAGCCTGATGTGGGACTTGATTCCAGGACCCTGAGATCATGACCTGAGCCGAAGGCAGATGCTTAAGCCACCCAAGAGCCCCTAGAATCTCAATTTTCTGATACAACTGCCAAGGCCCCAAAGGTGTATGCCTTATCCGGAGCTGTCCAATAGAACTTTCTGCAATGATGGAAATATTCTGTATCCGTGCTGCCTGATATTGTAGCCACTAGCTATCGAGCACTTGAAATATGACTAGAATAACTAATAAATTGGACTTTCAACTTTTTTCATTTATATAATTTAAATTAATTTAGATTTAAATACCCATAGCCTTAGATCATGGCCATAAAGATTTTAGTTTTTAAAAGTTTTGATATTCTGTATGTTATTAAAGCTAAATAATTGAAGCTTAATAACATATAGAATATCTCCCTTTGAGAATTTCAACTTTTCTAGAGAGACCTCCAATATAAATAAATGGACTACAAAATATATTTTCAGGTGTCTTGACTTCACTTGCTTTATAAGGTTGTTAGCCAGAAGACCATTAACTATTAGAGAAGCAGTCATGTACCAAATATGATTTTTAAAAAAGAGTTATTTATTTATTTATTTATTTATTTATTTATTTTAGAGAAAGAGAGAGAGCAGGAGGTGGGGAAGTGTGTGTGTGGGGGGGCAAAGGGATAGGGAGAGAGAGACTTTCAAGCAGACAAAGGGAGAGGGAGAGAGAAAATAGCAAGCAGACTCTCCACTGAGTGTGGAGCCAGACGTGGAGCTCAATCGCATGACCCTGAGATCATGACCTGAGCTAAAACCAAGAGTCTGGCACTTAACCTACTGAGCCACCCAGGCGCCCCCAAATATGATATTTTTGATATAGTTGATATTGAGCTACTTTGGAACAGTAATTAGAAGTAGGGCCAATGATGTATTGAGGCCTTTCCTGGGTAATGAGAGTAAAAGCAAATAATTAGCTAAAGGAATTAGGCTTCCCTTTTTGTCTTCTCTGGTGGAAATGACACGCGTGCCGCTCAGCCAAAAAGTGGCAAAATGCATTGTATTTAAAGCACAGATGAAATTAGACCAAGAGCCCTGTCCCAGCTCAACTAACTCACGGTGTGGTCTTGGGCAAGCTGCCTACTTATCAGTTTCATCATCTACAAGATGAAGAGAGCAATGTCTCCTATTCAGAGTTGTGAGGCTGGTATGAGATGATACTCAGTAAGCATTTGGTGCAGCAGCAAGATCGGAGGAAACACGCTGAACTTTACAGAATGATAGGTCACAATCTAGGTCTAGAACTAAAGGGTGAAAATGAAAAAGAAGAACAAAGGAGAAATTTTCCAAAGGAGACAGATTTAGCCACTAATGGGAATGCATTGATCTTGCAAATGCCTGGGGTACTTCCCTGTAGAGGCAGAAGTAGAATACATAAACTTAGACGATTATTGAATAATTGACAGATGTTCAAATAGACAAAATGTGACTCAGTAAAGGTGATGTGTTAGGAAATACGGTGTTTACTTTTCTAACAAGTTGAGTCAGAACCAGAGATTTCTGTCATATAGTGCCAGAAAGCTTGAAAGCAGTTTCATGAGGTTGGCAAAGATAAAGGTTGATCAAATTAACTTTATTTGCATGTTTATTTCCTTGAAAACCAGAAGGTATTAAACATCAAAACCAGTGCATATGGAAAATTGGATGTTCTCTAGTCCATGTCTCTTATAGGCACATAACTAATAGAAAACCGAATATACCCTGTATGTATTAATCAAATTAAGCATGTTTAGGGAAACTATCTCTTTTGGTTTGTATTGAGGTATTGATGTAGGATGAGAAACTTCACATTAGAAATGAACAAATGGACTATTCTCATTTTCCACCATTTTTGGTGCTCAAGTATTTGCTGGGCATTTGCCATTTTCTTAGCTTAGGTGTACAGGGGAAAACATGAGTTAGGAATTATGATCTTAATAAAAGTGAGTGAATCTAAAAAAAATTTTGTGGTTCAAATAAAAATTTTACCAGTCAAATAACCCCTAATAACCCCTTTCAGATTGCTTTATCCAGTTTCAACCTAATATTTTATTATCTTACTATTTTGTATATTCCTGCACTAAAGCCAATGATATCCCAGAGGATGTTATTACAAAATCATATGACTCTCATCTTAAAAGTATGATCAAACAAAAAAAAGTAATCTGAAATGTTGGATTTTCTTACTTTTATGATCTAATCTGGCTGCATTTCAGGAGAGGAATGTTGATCATTCCAGGGATTGTAGTCACTGGAAGATAGGAGTGAGTGTGGGGTAGGGTAGGACTTAAAGGGACAGTGATGAGAAACTGGTGTTGTTTAGAACTGGCTAAAAACATAGTTACCAGTGTAGCATGCCATCCTAGATTTCTCAATGAAGTTGATCTGGTTTAAGGTATAGCCATTTAACCAGCTCCTAGACATAGAGGAGTTTTCTGGTATTCTGTGTTCATAGGGGTTTTTGGTTATAAGCATCAGAAATCAACCCCAGCTAACTTAAATGAAAAGGGAATCGTCAGGCAACTCACAGAATCAATAGAAGGTCTGAAAAATTAGGCTTGAAAAATAAACAGGAACCAAGAGAGACTTGGCAGCAGTAGACATGGCCAGAGTTTCACCACCTGTTAATGCCACCCTCACTGGACTTACGATGCTGGTGCTGTCACCACGTACATTCTCAGACATCCCTAGATCTTTGTGTCACCACCATAAGAGTCAAAGTCCCTGATGAAAGCATCTGATTGGTAGAACCTGCAACCTTTACTTTATCTTTCATGGCTGAGGTGAGATATTCAGTTCTTTCAGTTTCACTTCAAGATACAGACAGTGGGGGATTATTTTCCAGAGAAAAAGTGTTCAGATAAAAAAAGGTAAATATCCATGATGCTTTCTGGACCATATACCTTGGAGTTGGATTTACTGGTTCCTCAACCAAAGAGGACTGCCCTTCAAGGTGGTGGAGTTGGGCCAGGTAGGATTGGGAGGGGGCCATTCCAAGGAGGAAATACATATCTGTGACAACTATAAATCTTTTCAGAACTTATATAATCAAGGTATATATTAAACACGGCATAGGGAATGCTGGGGACACGATGTCTCAGCAAGCCCCATCCTCACTTCCCCTTTATGGCTAGTAACTCCAAGCCAAAACTCCTGGGTTACCTGGGAGCCAGAGCTGGGAGGCAGGTGGAAAGCAGAGGCCAAGCTTCCCTTCCCCCTACCATTCTAAAGCCAGATAAAGCCCAGATAAAGCCTAGGGAAAGTCTGAAAGCTACAATTCCTGGAAAGGGCTTGACACGCAGACATCCCCAAGCACTCAGGGAGAAGGCTGACATTGGCTAACATGAGTGTGACTGTCTTCTTGTTCCCCAGGAAGCCAAAGAAGAAAGTCAGGTCTTCTCCCACAGAGAAGAAGAGAGGCATCCTCTCAATTTCTCAGCAAGGGATTGAAAACCTTTTCATCAATGTAATGGGCCACACAGTCAGAGTTTGCTGTGCTTCCACCCCTCTCCAGGTTTTAGTGCTAAAGTACCTTCAAGGACAAAGGAAAATAACACTACACCTCAAGGGCCAGCAGCCATAGAGAAGAGTAAATAAAATAATCAGAGCAGACTTAAACAAAATCTGAGGCTTTCGCTGAAGGAAAGACTTTAAGTAAAAAATAAATCCAAAGACCTCAAGATAGGAAAAGATATTCAGGGGAGAAAACAGTAGTAATGAAGGAATCCTGTGATATATCCATGTAGTTAAACCAAAAGGAATAACCATGAACTATCTGAATGTGTATAACCTAAGAGGGAATTAATATAGAAGGAAACGGAAATTAATGAAATAGAAATTTTAAAATGGCACAGAGGCTAAATAAAGCTGAAAACTGGTTCTTTGTAAAAGTTGATAAAATAAATAAGTTCCTTGAAGCCCGGATTAAGGAAAAAAGAGCAAAAATATATAAAATTGGGAATGAGACAGGAAACATAATCACAGAAATGTAAGAGATTGAAAGCATTGTAAGATAATACCACATATAACTCAATTGCAACCAATTTGGAAACCTAGAAGAAATAATTTTTAGCAAAATATAATTACCCAAACTAAGCCAAAATTAATGGGGAAATGATTAGACTAATTACTACAGAGTTTGATACAAATCATCTGTACTTGCTGAAACTATAAATTCCTACAGCTGATTGTATCCCAGATCTGATGAATCAGAATCCCCAGAGTCAGGGCCTAGTAATTTCTGATTTATCAAGAGTCCCCACTGATTTCTATTTTCAGTGAACTTAGGAAATGCTGTTATAGAAGATTCAGGCTAGGTAATTGTAGACCTACCATTTAAGAAAAGATTTTAGGATGTGATGTTTTTATAGCTGAGTTCTATTTAGTCTTTAAATAACAGATACTTTTGATATTATATAACTATTCCAGACCATAGAAAATGATGGAATAATTCTTATGATGTCAGCATAATGTTCATGCCAAAACTTGATATAGTACAAAGAAAAACAAAAAATACAAACCAAACTTACTAATGAAATAGATAGATCAATCTAATAAAAAAGCACACAGAACCCAGCAATGTATCACAATAATAATACACTATCACCATATAGAATTTATTTTATGAATGTCAGGATGATTTAAAAACAATTAATTAATTTTATTTATTTCATTAATAAATTGAGAGAAAAAACATGATGATATCAATAGATGATGAAAAGATATTTGATAACATTGATTCCTAATAAAAACTATAAGCAAAATAGGAATAAAGTGAGATTATTTAAATATGATAATTTCTGTTTTCTAAGAGCTAATAGCAACTATAATCACAAGTAGCAATACATCAAAACATTTTTAATTAAAACAAGAAGCCACATATGGATGCCAGCTATCACCATTCTTACTTAACATGATCTTAGAGTACTAGCAACTGGAATAAGACGAGAAAAAAATCAAGATTGGAAAAGAAGGGGGAAAGTCATGTCATTTTACTTGTGAAATAATGAACTAACTTAAATGAAAAGGGAATCGTCAGGTAACCAAAGGATTTTGGTTAAAAGTAAAAGCTGCTAGAATTAATAAGATAATTTAGTAAACTAATTACATACAGATATATAAAAAGTCAACAGCTTTCCTTTATATTTCAGTACTTAACATAATACTGAAAAAATGGAATTGAAGAAGACAGACTCCATTCATTATAGAAACAAAAACCTATAAAATACCTAGAAATAAATATAACAAGAGGCAGAGGATCTCAGAAGGGAATTACAAAATCCTATGACCCAGGGAATAACAAAAGGAAAGGTATCATATTTTCTGAATGTAAAGTCAATTAGCTCAAAACTGATATACACATGTAATGCAGTTTTGAGTATAATGCCTGCAAATTTCTTTTCAATGGCATAAAATGATCTTAATATTCGAAAGAATGAATGCTTGAGAATAGTTCAGAAAGTGTGAAAAAGAGTAACCGCTATTAATTCAGTATAATTCTAAGCACTTTGCATGAATTAACTTAGTTAATCTTCAGATAACTCCATGGGGTAGGTTTTACTTTTGTCTCTATTTTATTTATTTATTTATTTATTTATTTATTTATTTATTTACTTACTTGACATGAGCTCCACGCCCAGTGTAGAACTCAACAAGGGTCTTGAACTCACAACCCTGAGATCAAGACCTTGAGATGGAGACTTGAGCTGATATCCAGAGTTGGATGCTTAATTGACTGGACCACCCAGGTGCCCCTAATTTTCTATTTCAAAGATTAGAAAAACTGAAGCTCAGGAATGTTTTGAAGCTACTAAATGGCAGAGCTAGAATTTGAACCCAGGTATGCTTAACCACTAAACATACCAAAGCTGGTATACTTAACCACTATGCCATAGTCTTCTTTCCTGATATTAGGACATACTATAATTCAGAAGTTGAATTAACTTTTTTGTCATAGAAGTAGATAGATTAGTGAGACCAAACAGAGCATCTATGATAAAAGTGACATTCAATTCAGTGGGAAAGAATAATTTATTTAATTATAGGAGCTAAAACCAGTAATTATCCAGAAAAACATAAGGTCAAGTATTTATCTGTGAACATAGATAAATTTCAGCCAAATTGAAAATGTAAATGTAAAAAATTAAAAAGCAATAAAATATTAGAAAAAATCTGGGAAACTACTTATATAACTTGGGAGATAGGAAGACCTTCTTAACTAGATAGGCAACATAGGATATATAAAAAAAGAAATATTTGACAGTACAAAAATAAGAAAAACATTTTGCAAGGCAAAAAATTCTGTAAATAAACTCCAAAGACAAGTGACAGAATTGGAAAAAATATCTGTGATTCAAATGCTGATATCTACAACTCATACCTAAAATGAGCTAATGGTATGAATAGTTCTTAAAAGTATATATTTAAATAGTCAATAGGATGTGAGAAGATGTTCAAACTAGCCAGCAGAAAATGCAAATTCAAGTAGAAATAAGAGTCTCTCTTTTGAATTGTTGCTAATGTGATGGGCTTGAAAACATCCGCTGTTGATAGAGACAGAGGAAAAAAGAAAATTCTCATGCATTGGTATAAATTCTTACAGACTTTGAAGAAAGCAATTTGGTTACCTCTTTTTAAAACTAAAAATTCGGGGGTGCCTGGGTGGCTCAGTTATTTAAGTGTCTGGCTTTTGATTTTTAGCTCAGGTCATGACCTCAGAGTCCAGAGATCAAGCCCCAAATCAGGCTCTGCGCTGGGTATGGAGCCTGCTTAAGATTCTTTCTCTCTCTCTCTCTCTCCCTCTGCCCCTCCCCTCTCACACTCTCTCTTTCATTCTAAAAAACAAACAAAACAAACCTAAAAAGTCATGTGCCCTTTGACCCAGCAGTCCCATTGTGGGGAATCTATCTCGGGGAACTGAAAACAGCTGCAGATAAGCATATTGACTAGAAGACACTTAGTGGAGGATTGCTGTAGTGACAAAAATCTAGAAAAGCTTATAAAAAAGGGGGAAGGACAAATAGGTACGTTCACATCATGAAATATCATATCATCAAAAAGAATGAAGTCAGCTGACTTTCAGGGAATGCCACAAAATACTGAAGAAGTAAAGTAAGATTTAGAGATATGAGGGGGCACCTGGCTGGCTCAGTTGGTGGAGCATGCGACTTGATCTCAGGGTCGTGGGTTCAAGCCCCACATTGGGCATGGAGACTACTTAAGAAAATAAATAAAAAGAGATACGCATAGTATGACCTTATTTTTATAAAGCAAACAATTCCAAAATCCTACTATTTATCTGAAAATTTATGAATATTTACACATATGTATATGCACTAATTTGCTTGCATGTGTATATGAAAAATACAGAGGGGTGCACATTGATATTAATATGAGGTTAAGGGTAGAGATTGAGTCAGCGTAAGTGGAGAGGAGATGGAGGTGAGGGACAGAAAGAGGTTAAAAAAAAAAAAAGACCGAAAACAAAAACAACAAAAACACAAATTTTCCTAAAATGATCCAGTGTGTAAAATGTAATTGTATTTATGTAAAAAAAAAAAATGTGTGAGTGTATTTACCTATAAACAAATTTCCTTTTCTTTCTTTTTTTTTTTTTTAAGATTTTATTTGTTTATTTGAGAGAGAAAGCATGAGCACAAACGGGGGTGAGAAGGGCAGAGGGAGAGGGAGAAGCAGACTCCCCGCTGAGCAGGGAGCCTGATACAGGGCTTGATCCCAGGACTCCTGCATCATGACATAAGCAGAAGGCAGACACTTAACTGACTGAGCCACCAGGTACCCGAAATAAATTTTCAAGCAAATCCCAAATGCTATATAATTTCATCTGGAAATATTTCAGTAAGAATCTCCAGCATATACCCTTATGTGTGCTTGTGCCATGAACCAGGGAAAGGAAAAAGGTGGAAGGATGCACACAGGGTTGTTAGTACTGGACACCTCATGGGTGGAAGTGGAGTGGGGGGCAGGAGGGATATAATGAGCTTTGCTTTCATATGCTTTTGAACTGTATTGTTTTACTTGGTGCATTAAACATGGAAAAACTCGTGATTTGGTCCTTTGGCTGGCCTTAGAATTGGAGAAGACTTTAGCAATATCTACCATCTTTTCTCTCATACTCAAGGCAGCATGGTCGAGCAGTGGTGAACATGAAATAGTTAAGTAGAAAACTATTAGTGAGGAAACAAATGGATGACTTTTTACCAAAGCTGTTAAAATTAAGATAATATTCAGTGGTCAAAGGTATCACAAAGCTGTCAGGGAAAGAGCTTATGAATTTTGGAGGGAGGAATCATATATATATCATAAGTATAATATATATATATATACTTACATATATATAAAGAAGAATCATATAATCATATATATATATGATATATATAGTAAGACCACACCTAATGAAATAAATCTAAATCTAAATTTTGAAAATTTTTTACATTAAATACTTTCAAGTAGATAAACTTAATTCTCCAATCATACATATGGATTATTTCCCAAATAATAATGCAATAATTATCTTTTTTTATGTGTTATTAAAATGATGTTTAAGAAGAGTATACAATAGCTAAAAACTTTTTTAAGATTACATGTTAAGAGAAACAAAGAATGATAGGAAAGAAAATACCCCTTCTTTTAAAACAAATCAAAACAAAACAAAAGGCCTATGCAATGAAAGGAGGCAGGAAGGAAATCTAGCACACTCGAATGCTAACAACTGTTTCAGAAGTGATATCATATATATTTATAAAATGTTACTCTATTTTGTTTTGTCAAACTTCTGTAATTAGTATGTTTTTACAATGAAAAAAGAAATCAACAAGCTTAAATATCTTTTCTAATTCAAGCGCAAAAGTCTATTGACATAAAACCTTCATCAGCATTCTGCGAGGTTATTGTTAGAGTCATTCTTTCACCGTTTCTGGCATTATGTAGCTAGTGAAACATGACACAAAGGCAGAAGTACATATATCGTCAGTTATCTTTAGCCGGGTCAAAAAACAGCTATAAGAAATTGCGGACAGGAAAATAGGAGAATACCGTGAAATCAGTATTTTGGATCCACTATGAGGAAAATACCAGCCTGGCAGGAAGAATTGAAGAGAAGAAAAAAAAAAAGATGTTATTTCTGAACTAATATGACTGCTCTAGAGCGGCCCCAATTCCCCTTTCATTTAATTAGCTAATTTCGTTATTCATTCTCATTTGTTCATTCACATAAATATTCATTCGTTCAAATATCATATTCTAAATGAGGCAAGTTAACCTCTGGGACTGGCAGTATCCCCACATGTAAAATGGGGATCACACGGAGTACTACTTACAGCCTGCCTCTGAAGGCTTGGGACAATGAATGTGAAGTTCCTGGCACATGATAGGTTCTAAAAAAAAAAAAAATAGCACCTGTTGTTGTGGTCATTATAATTCTTATTAGGCGCCTAGCTTAGCACCAACCACTCTTTTTTTTTTTTTTTTTAAGATTTTATTTATTTATTTGACAGAGAGAGACAGCCAGAGAGAGAGAGGGAACACAAGCAGGGGAGTGGGAGAGGAAGAAGTAGGCTCCCAGCAGAGCAGGGAGCCCCATGCGGGGCTTGATCCCAGGACCCTGGGATCATGCCCTGAGCAGAAGGCTGACGCTTAATGACTGAGCCACCCCGGCGCCCCCACACCAACCACTCTTGTCAGAACAAAACTGTTTTTACTGCAGAGGCCCCACAGTATGTTGGGTACTATTTATAATTTTAACAGTGTACAGAAGTGTGTGTTTTATCGCACAAAATAGATTCAGTATTTCTTTACAAGTTTTACACTAATGTTTGTTGTCTGTGTCAAATCCTTAATGGAAAGCTGCCTTCAGGCCCTGAATCAGGACAGTGTGACTGCCACTAGACAGGCCCAGTGGGAGATGAAAAGCTTTTTGCTGGTAGGCGACGCACCCCTTACCCACGTGTGAAGTGATGACATGGGCCCCTCAAATCCTTCCAGAGGCTGTTGCTAGGCTTCTTGCTAGAAACTGCTAGGTGGGAGTTTTTCTATGAGCACCTGGTAATAGCAACCATGTGACCCAGTGGCTAATGCATCCCATGGCCACTTGGAATAGTAACAAGAATCTCCAGATGGAAGGATGCTGCAAATGATATTTTATATAGTTAAAAGGACATTTGGAAGTCTGGGAATACACATGCACTTTATGTAAATCCAAATTCCATTTAGACAGACACTATGGCCTCCGGGCACCGAATAAAGGAAGGTGACTCAGATGCATGTTCCCATCAGGTGCTAACTCAAGACCTGGAGTCGGCTAAGCTTTAAGCGTTACGAGGAGTGCCCAGCATGGTCAGCTGTCAATCATGGGAGCTATCATTTCTGCTGTTGTTAGCATCACAATCATCATCATCAAGCCCTGTCGTGATTATCTGAGAGCTCGACCAAGAAAGAACTTGCCCAGACCTCATTCTGTTTAATTGCATGATACACTTAGTGTAAGGGAAGCTGTTTTTCTGGTTCTAAAATCTGGTTTTATTTGGGGGTAAAAAGCAAAGGTCTCCATATATCACAATCCTTTGCTACATTTACTTTTTACCCCCAAATCCAAGTGCTGGCAGCTCCTTTTTTTTTCTTTTCTTTTCTTTTCTTTTCTTTTCTTTTCTTTTCTTTTCTTTTCTTTTCTTTTCTTTTTTTTCTTTTCTTTTTTTTTAAAAGATTTTATTTATTTATTTCACAGAGATAGAGACAGTCAGCGAGAGAGGGAACACAAGCAGGGGGAGTGGGAGAGGAAGATGCAGGCTCACAGCAGAGGAGCCTGATGTGGGGCTCGATCCCACAACACCGGGACCACGCCCTGAGCCGAAGGCAGACGCTTAACCGCTGTGCCACCCAGGCGCCCCGTGGCAGCTCCTTTTCTAACCTAGAAATCATAGTGCTTTAGAACAGCTTTTCTTAATGCTCACCTCCTCTTACTCTGGGATACACATGAGTGCTGCAGACCCCCGTTGAATGTATTCAGATTTGATGAAAACCCAGAAAACTGTGGTGACGCGAACCATTACAGTAATTCGTGAGTGCTACATCTCTAGCTGGTTCCCCAGAGCTGAGAGCTGTTTCAGTTTGGGTCCTCTCTGAGGCAGAGCCTGAGGCAAGGACTAGGATGTGAGTTTATTTGGGAGGCGTTCTTTGAAGCAGGAGCGAACAAATGGAAAGCGAGGCTGGCAATGAGGAAAAGCTAACATAAAGGTACATTACTGAGGTTGTCACATTAAGCAAGGGGGCCCGGGTTCTCCCAGAACCCTGGAGAAGCATAGAGAATGTCTCTTGGAAGCATCCATCTGAAGGGTGTCTCCAGTCACCCATAGATAAGGATTTCTGGGGAGCTTAATGGCCCTGAAATTCTGGAATTATGTTTGCACATAGTTGGGGTGGGATTCAGAGAAGGCCATGAGGGAAAACAAAAACACAAATAAACAAATCAGGGGCGTAAAGACCTCCAAAAATCTGCTCTTTCGTATGAGCGACAAGAACTATCAAAATCAACTTTTTTAGAACTCTGGAAATTAATGAAAGGTGTGCATTAATCCAGGGAGTGTTTTCTCAAGAAAAATAGCTAAATCTCAATAAGAACAATAAGACTTGTAGCCTTTCAAGGCTGACCACATAGCTAAAGAGGAAAAACTGGTAAATTAGAAGGTTTTGAAAAGCTCTGATGTATTCCTACAAATCTGGAAGGCCACAGGCATGTACAGGACTATGGACATACTCAAGAAACGCCTGGAAGGCTTTGCTCTCCCACACAAGCAAACGAAAGGGAAAATGAATGAATGCAAGTGGTGTAATTTATAAAGATCACCTTGAATTCCCTATAGTTAATTTTTAAATACAATTCCAAATTTTATATTGTAAATACAGTTCTAAACTTAATTTTTAAAATTTATTAATAATTTTTTCCCTCTGTAACACATCTCATAACAGATAGTAACCTAGATAGTGGGAGCATGGTGGAGAGCCACTGCTTGCCTCATCACCTATTGCAGTGGATCCCAAGTTTTAATAAGCATAAGGACTATTTAAGAAGCTTTTTAAAATGTTGATTTTGGATTTCTTCTATTTTCTAAACTACCCCCCGCCCTTTTCACCCCTACTAAGGAATGAGACTAAGTAGGATGGGGAGGGTCCCAATTGTTTGTATTGCCAAAAAGCATCCCTGGCGATTCTGATGCAGGTGTGTAGATCTCAAATGAAGAAACAGTGATCTTGTTCAACTCACTAGTTTTATAGAGGAGATAGTGAAACACGGAAAGGGGAAATGACTTCTCTAAGGTCACATGATAGAGGTAGAGGTATAGAGCGAGAGTCTAATTTCAAGTCTTGTCACCTGTAGTCTTGTGTGTTTTCCAAGATACCACAGTTCTTCTCATATATGTGGGTTAAAATAGCCCTGCAGTCTCTGGTCAGGTGTGCCCAGGGAGGTGGTGGATCACATTATCAGGGAGTCTTGAAGCTGCCACCTACCTGCCCATGGCTTGGGCAATCAGAAATTGTGCTATATTATTGCCCATAAAAAGCAGCCGGTGCGGAGCATCAGAATGTGAGCAATGCCACTGTAGCCACCATGAGAGAGCCAGTGAGTGCAATGATGTATTTGAAAGTTCTTGCAGATTTCAGAGTGTGGTAACCCCAGGACCCACTAATTACTAATTTCTTCTTAGACCAGAGCTACGCAGTACTAAGCATTCACATATTTTCAGACATGTGGATCATTGAATTAAGTGTTTAGTTTCCTGCTGGCATCTGACATCATGAAACCACAACTGTAAAGAATTCCAATTCACAGCTATAAATAAACTTGGCTGCAAAGACCAGAGACAACAGGAACTATGAGACAGAGTGCGATGTACCTTTTTCTAGGATAAAAGATCAGCCTGGAAACTATATTATTATAATTTGATATCACTGGGCTGGTAAGAGGAACAGAGGAGGTTCTAGGCTGAGAAAGCCTCACATGCAAAGACATGATGGTATAGGAAAATACGGGAAGCTGGGAATGATAGGGAGTTTGCTGTGGGTGGGTGAAGAGGAGAGAGAGAGAGAGAGGACTGGCTGGGGAATAGGGAGGGGCATGAGCACTGAGACTGGATGGAGTTCAGAGTAGGAGGCAGGGTCCAAATCACTAAGGGCCCCAAACACTATTTTCAGGAGCTCGGACATCGTGTTATTAATAGTGGGGATCCATTAGGAGGATTTCAAATGACAGACTGCGGTTTAGAAAGATCACTCAGGTTGGAATATGGAGAGAAGTTGGAAAGGGGGCTCAGGAATAAAGACCCATTAGAAACGCTAAGACCCTGAGCTAGGGTATGGTTAGCAGTTCTTCCCATGCCTGAGGATGAGCCAATTACAGTTGCTGCTACTGGGCCAGTTCTCAGGAGGCCCAATCCTGGGAATGTTTTTGCCTTCTGCCTCTTTATTTCTTAGGAGACATTCCAATGATCTGATTCCAAGATCAAATTTCAGAGATACAAGCTTGAATGATGGGAATAACTGTTACAAGAAAAATTGGTAAGGCGAGGGGAGGAGGAGATCAGAAAAGGGGAAAGGGAGAGGAAGAATGGAATGATACATGGACACGTAAAACTTAGAAGAATCATCAAGAGGCTACAAAAATATCTTACAAGGATTGCTTTAAGGAAAACATCCAGAATTTCAAGATGGATGTCTTCTGTAGTGATTAAATTTATTTTTAAATGTGTTTTTAAAGAGCTTATTATTAAAATTAATGAATTATCTCAGGGTGATCTCATGTATATATATCATGCCAAAGAGGTAAAAGGTTATTGAGCTGCACAGAGGAAGCTGATCAGGGTCTTGTGGTTTGACAATATGCATTCTGAGTAGGAGCCAGAGCTTAACTTCACATCTCAGAGGAGCTAGAATTTTCTGAGAAGGGGATGAAAAATGTGCACTTACTGGGGTGGTGGAGGAGGTTAGGGCTGGAAGCCAGGTTACCAAATCACTGTCTGGAGCATGTGGGCAGATGTAAAAGTGGGAGGAATGTTCAGACCACATCGTTTCCTAGTGAAAATGCCAATGCAACTTGTAACCATAGCAACACAATAGCCCTATTAAAACAACAATAACAAAAAAATCATGATATCAATTGCACTTAATGGACACACAAAAAAACAACCCTTCACTCTTTACTAATAAGTAAAATTTTGTATTCAGTTTTTTTTTCTTTTTATCCATTGGATTAATAATGCTTTGTTAGAAGATTTCGATTTCTTGATAATCTTTTCTCACACAGAGGCAAAAGTTTTAGAAATATAATCTGCCTGGTAATTTTGGATTGAATGTCAGACATTGTGATTATTCCCTTGTAAGGTGCTGGTTATTTTTATATTCCTATAAATATTCTTGATGCTTGCTCTGGGCTAAATTACTTGCATTCTCTGAGGTTTGCTTTTAAACGTTATTAGATGAGACCAGAACTGCTTCTAGTCTAGGGTTGATTTTTCCTCACTACTCATTCTTCTACCCAATGGGCCACGAAATATGAGACTTTCCACCCTGGTTGGTGGGAACAGGAGCTATTTCCAGTCTTAAGTGAGCAACAAGTTTTTTTCCCTCTAATTCTATCCCTGGCCTCAGGTAGTTCCTTTCATATATACACTGATCACTTTCTACCTGAACATGCCAGGGGGACCTTCTCAGATCTCTAAAGCTCTCTCTGTGAAGCTCTCGCCTGTGAAACTCTAGCTGCCTTGGCATCCCTGAGTTCCAGTTCCATCCTCAATTTAGGGAGCCCGCCTCCCTGCACTGCGTCTTGGAAACTCTTTCCAGGCAGTAAGGTGGGGCAATCATAAAGCCCTCCTTGTTTTCACCCTGCTCTCAGGGATCACTGTTCTGTGCTGTCTGGTGTCCAATATCTAAAAACTGTAGGCTTATATATTTTGTCTATTTATTTTTTAGTTTTTCTTTCAAAAGGAGGGTTAGTTAGATCCTCATTATTCCATTTTGCCAGAAGTAAAAGTCTCCAACTTTATGGCTTCTGAATGTGGTTGATGGGTAACAAATTTGGAGAACAGAATAAATTACATCCTGACTGATCAATTAAAGCTTCTTAATCGTTTAGGATACCTTAGTAAAATTTACATCATTTCCTAGTGTCAAAACATAGTTCTCATAATTTTATATTCATAGTTTTCATATAAATATGTAGTGAGCAAGTATCAAAGTTTTATTTCTCATTAATGAGGTAACCAGAAAGATGATAAAGCCAGTTAGAAAACTGAGACACTGAGAAAGTAGATGATATATTAGGAGGGAGGGAGGGAGAAAGAGAGAGAGAGCAAGAGTGAGCGAGAATATAAATGGAAAAATATGTTGGAATAGGATTGCTAAATTTGATACAAAACTGGTTCATGTTCCATAGGCCAATAAAATCATAACCTTTGGGGTTATCTTCTTGGCTGAATAGAAATAATTGTTATTTCTATTATACAAAAACTCATTTGTATAATATTCATTTCCGCAAATTAACATCTAACCTTTACAGACTTAAACATGTCTTACAAATGTGTTGTGTCTTAAAAGATGACCCTTGGGTGGGCTTATGACCATGTTTTAGGAAGGCA
This sequence comes from Ursus maritimus, assembly GCF_017311325.1. Taxonomy (NCBI): domain Eukaryota; kingdom Metazoa; phylum Chordata; class Mammalia; order Carnivora; family Ursidae; genus Ursus; species Ursus maritimus. Next base: position 31,232,319 of record NW_024423343.1, on the reverse strand, counting down.
TTGAATGGACACAGTCATCTTTTTTGACTCATTCCCAAGTTTTGGAAATCTTAGTGTAATCTTACCTGTAAGTCAATGAGAACTGCCATTATCTAGCTGGTCACTCTGGGTCTATGTTTGCTAGGGTAATGAAAAAATTAAACTACAGTAGTGTTTTATAACTGCAGTTACATGTTAGAATCACTTGGGGGAGCTTTCAAAAATTACCAAAGCCAGTAATATTCCACTATATATATGTATACCACATCTTCTCTCTCCATTCATCTATGGATGGACCTAGAGGGTATAATGAATGTTAAGGGAAATAAGTCAGAGAAATCAGATACTATGTGATTTCACTCATACATATAATTTAAGAAACAAAACAAATGAACAAAGAAATTAAATAGGGTCTTAAATATAGGTTACAGGGTGCCTGGGTGGCTCAGTCATTTGGGCGTCGGATTCTTGATTTTGGCTCAGGTCATGATCTTGAGGTCATATGATCAGACCCCCTGTCAGGCTCTGTGCTGAGTGTGGAGCCTGCATGAGATTTTCTCACCCTCTTCCTCTCCCACTGCTCATGCTCTCTCTAACAAAAGAATCTATCTATCTATCTATCTATCTATCTATCTATCATCTATCATCTATCTATCTATCTATCTATCTATCTATCTATCTATCTATCATCATCTAGCTAGCTATCACAAACGGGTGGTCGCCAGAGGGGAGGTGATAGATAAAGGGGATTAAGAGCACACTTACCTTGACGAGCATTGAGTAATGTATAGAAATGTCGAATCATATTTTACACCTTAAACAAATAGAACACTGTATGTTAATTTTACTTCAATAAAAAGAAAAATAAAACACTACCAAAGTCAGGGTCTCTTCCTAGACTAATTAAATTAGACTCAGAGGGTGAAGTCAGGGCATCATTAATTGTTTAAAAGTCCTCTATTTATTCCAGTGTGCAGCCAGGGTTGAAAACTACTGGTTTAGACTGGGTTTCTCAGACTTCTTTCAATAACAATGCTCTGTAATTCTATGGCTTGAAATACAGGCAACTCACTTTTACACTGAAGAAAGTAGACATAAATACAAACTCTGCTAGCTTTCTTGCACTACCAGTGACTTGGAAATAATTCAAGGCTGCCGGCATTCATTCTATGGTGTGGAAGCAGCGGGAAAGGCCAGGGGTGGGAGAGCTGAATGACTGGTCTTTGTGTTCCCATTAGAAATAGTCAGCTTGAGTTGCTGGAAAGAGACAGGAATGTCTGCAGATAATTTCTTTAAAAAAAAAGAAAAGAAAAATCAAAATTCATTTTGTGCCTCTGCTTCTATACTGTTGAGCCCAGAGCAGGTGTTCTTTCACACAGTTATTATTGGAGACTGCGTTTCTGATTTAAGACTGTGTATCAGTAAATCAAGGCTGTGACCCATAATATCTGTAAAAAGAAAATAATGCAACAAGTATAAATCTTTAAGATGATTTCAAATAATGAAATTCTACTTCAAATTCTATTCTTTCATGCTTGTTGGGTAGTTTTTTTTTTTTTTTATTGAAAAGCCTTTTTTTTTTCCCACTTCAACAATTTATTTAAAGTCATATATAAGATGACTTTATTCCTGCGTGTACTCAATTGTTTCTTCCTTGTATTTGCCCTTTTCCTTTCCCACTTGGTGAGATTTGCCTTTACATTTAAGGATATTTTGTGTGGTCTTTGCCCAGTTTTAGTCTAGTGATAACCACCTTGTTAGAGTGAATGCCCACATGGACAGTTGTGCCATCTGCCCTCTCTCTCTCTACTTGTTCAATGTAGATGACATATTTCTTCCTGTAAACCTGGACTAATTTGCTCATTTGCTGACCTTTGTAGTGCCCTCACACAGCCTGTACGTCATCCTTTCAGATGGGCACGGATCGAACATTGTACTTCTGTCTCAGCTCTTTGAAAAGAAGGGAAAGCATAATCTTCCTGCTAATGTGGGAAGGTGCATTGAGATGACTTTTATGTTTCTTCCTCCGGGCAGAAGTCATAAAGAGATTGAACTTCATTTTGGCCTTTGGTGCTTTAGCAATGTCCTCAAAAGGGAAGAGAGAAAAGCATTTTTTTTGAAAGCAAGGGCTTTTGAAACTCTTTACTCTAAAACTACATTTATGAGAAACACATAGTAAATGTAACTAGCCAGCCAAACATTAAAAGAAAAGTTGCTTAACTTCCTAAGTTTTTTTTTTTTTAATCGTAAATTAATGTTGAATTTTCCCAATTGTTTCTGGGCATCTTTCTCAATAATTGTATGACTTTTCTTCCATCTGTTAATGTAGTGAGGAATATTAATAGATGCCCAAATATTAAACTGTTTTACTTCTGAACCCTACTTGGTCATGAAGGATTATTCTTTTAATATTCTATTTGATTATGCTTCCTCCCTGACACTTTTAATGATAATAATCTTTCCTTTGTGGTGAAACATCCCTGTGAGTTGCATAAGGATGGTATTAATTTTCATAGCCATTTGACAGATTAGAAAACTCAGACACAAATGTAGTAAATGACTTATTAGCCAAGAACAAGTAATTAGTGACAAAATCTATACTTAAATGTTTGGTGCCTGATTTCTGGTCTAGGAATTTTTTCCCACTACTCTCCTCTAGTAAATTTATGTTTTCATCAAGCAAACATCTCAATCATGAAATATTTCAGATAACCTTATAATACTTCACATAACCTTAGAATACTGTCTTGAAAACAGGATTTTTAATTCTAGATAAACCATGAACACTGTTTAAAATCCTAGTTCTTAATTCTTTCCTTTTCTTCTTCTCTACAGTAACAGTTCTCATAACCACATTTAATAATCATGGGTTTGGGGGAAGAATGTGTGGTGGAAGGTGGAGAAGATGAGAATAAGAGAGTTCAGGTGGATGGTGGAGCCATTGACTGAGCTAGAGAATCCACCTGGATGAGTAGATTTGAGGGTGAGGCTGCATGGATGGGCTTAGAAAGGTGTGGACACATTAGTTTGAATTTCCAGGTGTGAAATCTACAAGGCAGTTGAATGTGCAATTCTGAAAACTCTGGAGAGAGGTTGAGCTGAACATGTACAATTGGTAGCAATTGGCATAGAGGTGGTACCAGTAGTCTTGGGAACAGATGAAATCAACCAAGGACGGTATGAGGAGCAAAGAGATAGGAACGTGAAAGGCCAACATTTCTGTGGATTGAGAAAGAGGAGCCAAGAAGAAACACAGAAAGAAGAGTCAGAGAGTTGGAGAAAAGCAAGAGAGGGCAGTATCCTGAAAGCTAAAGGAAGAGAGATTCTCCTCTCTTCTCACTCCAACCTTGTCTTCTCCCAGGCTTTCCCATCTCAGTAAATAGCTCACCATCCACCCAGCTGCTCAAGTAAGCAAACAGGTACCTTTCTGATTACCTCCCACCTCCTCCCATCAGCAGGTCTTATCAATTCAGCTTCTAATTATATATGAATTTCTTCACTTCTCCTTCCATAGGCACCCCATGACTCCAAGACACTAACACCTCTTCTCCTGGACAACTGTAACAGCCTTCTGAGTGGCTTCCCTGCTTCTGATCTGGTTCTCCTTCTGCCTAGACCGCACTCCCACTAGCAGATAGAAGAACACTTTTACAAAAGCACAAATAAGATCCCGTCATTCCCCTGGTTAAAATCATCCAGTAGTTTCTCATTGCACTTTGACTAAAATTGAAACTTTATCATGACCTAAGTGGACCCACATTTGGTCCCTGTCCAGCACTCCAACTGCATCCCGCACATTCTCCTACTACTGCTTATTAAATCCAGCCAATGGCCTTTTCTCTGTTCTTTGAACATACCAAGTTCATGCTCTCTCTGGGCCATTGTCTTTGCTTATTCTTTTGTCCAAAGTGCTCTGCCCCAGACCTATGCAAGCCTGGCTCTTACCCTTAGTTAAGCCTCAGTTTAAATATTACCTCCAAATAGGGCCTCCATAACAAAGTATCACAGACCAGGTGGCTTATACAAAAAAATTTATCGTCTCGGGGCGCCTGGGTGGCACAGCGGTTAAGCGTCTGCCTTCGGCTCAGGGCGTGATCCCAGTGTTGTGGGATCGAGCCCCACATCAGGCTCCTCGCTATGAGCCTGCTTCTTCCTCTCCCACTCCCCCTGCTTGTGTTCCCTCTCTCGCTTGCTGTCTCTGTCTCTGTTGAATAAATAAATAAAATATTAAAAAAAAAATTTATCGTCTCACCCTCTGGAGGTTAGAAGTCTAAAATGCAGGTGCTGTCATGGTTGGTTCCTTCTGAGGGCTGTGGAGGAGAATCTGATCTAACCTTTTCTTGGCTTGTACATGGCTGTCTTTTTCCTGTGTCTCATCACATCATCTCCCTCTATGTGAATTTCTCTGTCCAAATCTCCCATTTTTATAAGAACCCGTCATATTGGATTACCGTCCTCATGATCTTCAACTTGATTATCTCTGTAGGGACTCTTTCCAAATGAAGTCACGCTCTGAGGTACTGGGGGTTAGGACGCCAGCATCTGAAGAGACATAATCCGACCCACAATGCCCATACCCAGCGGTCATCACATTGCATGGCTTCATTTTCTTCACGGCGTTTGTCTTTATCTGAAATTACATCATTCATTTTTTGTTCACATTTTGTTATTTGTCTCTGGAAACTCCACAGAACAGGAACCTTGCCTGTCTTTGGAGCAGACTCTGCTGGTGCCCCTGACATATCTCCTGTTGCCATAGATACCAGCAGCTTCTCACTGCAAGCCTCTGCAACGTTCTGTCTGAGGCTTCCTCAAGCATGCTGGTCCTCTAGTGAGGCAGGCTGGAGATGCCAGAAGTTACTGACAGATGAGAGGGGAAAGAATACCCCAGTTTCCTCTCTCCCCTGTCAGGGACAGTGCTGAAGTTTGCTTTCTGCTGTCTCTGAAAGGTCCAAAGCAGGACGTAGCCAAATTATCCTTACTGCTCATGAATATACCTATCTTGGCTTCCTCCCTCTCTGTTTACTTCCTTACTCCCCTACCAGTGTTTCTAGAATCTCTCCCCAAATAAACTATTTACAGTGAACTCTTGTCTCTGGGTCTGCTTCCTGGAGAACCACAACCTAACACAATCTTCTTTATCGCTGTATTCCTGGCACCTAAAACTGTACATAATACAACACTATGGTTACGCTCAATAAACCACAATGAATTAATCAGTAGAGGGTGGTGGTAATGACATTGTCAAATGCTGTGGAAAGAAGTCCAGTAGAAGAGAACTTTAAAAAAGAATGTCAGTTTGGTAATTGTGAGGTTAGTAGCCACTGCTAGAGGAGCTTATTAGAATGGCAGGGGGCAAGTCTGATTTTAGTGGGCAAGATGAGGTGAGAAAGCTAAGAGCCATGGACAGGAAAGAGTTAACTTCATGTGACAGCGGGGTGGAAGGAAGCGGTTTTTTATTTTTCTGGATGAGAACAGTTTGAGCCTATTTAAGGCTGATTCAATGGAAAAGGAGAGAATGATGATACAAGTGAGAAGAGGGGACAACAGAAGGTCAAGGTCTTAGATGGTAAGTTAGAGGCTGGGTTATTGAGAACAGGAGGAGGAGTTAGCATGCGGAAACAGAGGCCTCTGGTTTTCCAAGAAAGGAGGCAGGAGGTAAGAACTGGTAAACAGAAATAGGAACAAACATATAAATATACAGTAAGACTCTTTTTTTTTTCTGATTTCGGAAGTGACAGGGGTTCCTTGTAGAACATTTGGAACAAATAAATTTGTTTAGTACTTACAATATTTCAGGCTCTGATCTATGTGCTTTACATGTATTAACTCATTTTCTCCTCAATCTATCCTATGAAGCAGGTACGGTTTCTATCTCTTTACTACAGAGGAGAGAGACTGAGTCAATTGCCCAAGGTCACAAGACTGGTCACAATGGCAGGCCTACCTTGTCTGGTTCCACAGTCATTCTGTACTCAATGCAAAGGAAAGCTCCAAAGGAAAACTTATCCATCAGAGAATAAATAAACACACATGAAATACTTAAGACAGATATAGAAATCACCAGGAGTTCACTGCCATTGCTTCTGTTTTCTCAGGGAAGTAGGTGGGGACCCTGAAGCGGGGAATGGGGGTAAGTGGAACTCATTAATAATAATAGTTTGAAGATGTTGCTTCTGGGAAAGGAGACAGGAACTGATGAGGAATTTTCGACAGGGCTGAAGAGTCAGCTTGAGGTTGCAAATACTAAATTGGGGGGAAGATCAATCGGCATGGTTCAGCGATTTTTCTCAGGGGCACTGCCCCATTTTGCCATGGGAGGTCCACAGAAAGTCAGGAGAAATTGATAGTCTTAAAGAAAGTGTGGTTGAAATGGCTGCATCTTCCTTTGGGATCCCTGAAGGCAGACCTTGGGGCAGATATTTGAGAGCAAGCAGTTTATTGGGAGACAATTGTAGGAAAATTGCTGGCAGGGAGTGTGACAGGGGAGGGAAAGATGACGATAAAGGGTGTGCACTGCAGACAACCGGAGCTTCATCCTGATGGGGGACTCTGGGAGCCAGTGCGGAAATACATCTCAGCTATCTCCCCTGAGGGGATTTCCATTAGCTAATGGTTAGAACTGCTCCAGAAGGAACCAAGCAGGAGCTGAGAGCTGCCACACCTAAAGATACAGAGAATTTGGTTGGCCAGAGAAAGGCTTCAGGCAAAGAGATGTTGGCTGCTGGGGGTCTGGGCACCATGGAAAAACAAGGCCTGAGGGGATAAAGACCAGGCCTCAGGAGTGTCTGCTACACACGGACCATGGATTTTTGGTTGGGTCAGAGAGGTAGCAAACCTGGAAGGAGCCTAGGAGGGCAAGGGAACAGTTGGATGAACATCTTTTGGGAAAATTATTTTAAATCGGTAATGTTGGTGCACAGACTAAAATCCAAGTATGAAAGAATATGCAGTGAAAAGTAAATCTTTTCTCAGCATCCAGCTCTGTCTTCTACTGTTGCTAGTGTCCTGTATATCCTTTTAGAGATAGTGCGGTAGGTACTGTGTATGTGTTACAGGTGTAGATATTATATACACATACTTATATTATAGCTATAGGTATTATATATGCAAACTAAGTACAGTTAATAAACATATCATTTATTTTTACATAAACTACCCCATATAAGTGGTAGCATATAATATACTCTGCCTCTTTTACAAGTGTATCTTGGGGGAGCCTTTCCTATTATTGCATATAGATTTGCCTCAGTTTTTAAAATAACTGCATAACATTCAATTTTATGTATGGATTTACTTAATGAGTCTTTTGTTGGTAAGTTCTATTTTAAGTCTTTCTTTGTTCTGAGATAATTATTCTTATACACGTGTATTATTGAGCACATTCCAGTGATCCATAGGATGAATTCTCAGGAATAGCATTGCTTGGCCAAAGGGCATGTGCATCTAAATTATTGATAGAGAATGCTGAATTTCCTTGAACCCATGTACATACCCATGGGATGGACGATCATAATGAGGCCAAGAGCAGAAGTACAGGAATAGGGAGGAGAAGAGGGAGGGGCAGTCGGACAATGAAATGCCAGGTATCAAGATTCTGGTGTGGTGGTTCCATTCCTGCCAGGGTCTGGGGTGTGGCCACACCAGGAAGTTGTTGGCCTGGAGTGGTGTGCAGGTGAAGGTCAATGACACAGAGTCAAGGAAGTATGAGGTGTCAGAATAAGTCACCCAGAGATGAGCCAGCCAGTCTATCCCAGGGTTTGTCGTTATGTACGTTGTGAAATGCAGTTAGAGAAAACTTCAGCTTTATTATTTATGTATTTATTTTTAAAAGATTTATTTATTTATTTTGGAGAGACAGAGAGAGAAAAAGAGAGAGAGAAAGAGCACATGGAACTAGAGGAGATTACGCTAAGTGAAATAAGTCAAGCAGAGAAAGACAATTATCATATAGTTTCACTTATATGTGGAACATAAGGAATAGCATGGAGGATGTTAGGAGAAGGAGGGAAAATGGGGGGGGAGTCAGAGTGGGAGACGAACCATGAAAGACTATGGGCTCTGGGAAACAAACTGAGGGCTTCAGAGGGGAGGGGGGTGGGGGATTGGGATAGGCCGGTGATGGGTAGTAAGGAGGGCACGTATTGCATGGAGCACTGGGTGTTATACGCAAACAACGAATCATGGAACACTACATCGAAAGCTAATGATGTACTGTATGGTGACTAACATAACATAATAAAAAAAAAGTGCAGAAACACAGGGGAGGGGGTGGCAGAGAGAGAGCAGATTCTCTGCTGTACATGGAGCCCCACATGGGGCTCAATCTCATGACCCTGAGATCATGACCTGAGCTGAAGTCAAGAGTCAGAGGCTTAATGGACAGCCATCCAAGCGCCACTCAGCTTCCCTTTAAATCTAGCAAAGAAAAGATGCCAGATGCTACCAGTCCTTTCTACTCTGTGGAGCAGAAAACTCTCATACTTGAGCTGAGGGAGAAGTACATCAATCAACGTGACTGCCCCAGGGGACAGGCGATGATGTCTCTATTTTTTGTGGTGGCATCTGTGGCAGTGGGACTGGCAGGGCTGTTCTCCTGAATCCTGCAGCTTCAGGTGAATATCACCTGGGCCTGTGGATAACTCATTTTCCAACATCTCCAGTCCCCCGAGCATTGCTGACATTGTCAAACCAACCTGGGCCTGGGCACCCCTTTCTTGGTAATAAAACCAATAGCAGTAATAACAACAGTAGAGGGTAAGGTGCTGAATCAGTTAGGGTTTGTGTTCAGCAGCGTGTAGTTTAAACACTGGTTGAAACCAGAGAGGAGTTCTCTTCTCTCTCAGGTGACACGGAGTCCAGAGAGAAGCAGTCCACAAAGGCGTAGCACTTCCGCAATGCCAGGGGTGTGTCGGACTTCTTTCTGCTCTGCTTCCCCAGTGCTGACTTCTACCTTGTACTTTCTAGATGGCTGTGGAATGTTAGCCATCACGCCCATGTTCCATGCTGGAAGAAGGAAGAAAGGGTCAAAGGTAAAAGGGAGCATGCCAATGAATCAGCATTCCCCATCCCTACCTTTTAATGAATTTTCCCAGAAGCTGCACTCAGTAACGTTCTGCACTCAGAACCTAAATCTCGTTGCACAGGGTGGTAAGTCACATGGTCACCCTTATCTGAATCGCGGTCATCACGTTTTATTGTTTCAGGGATGATTTTTCCCCATCTCTTAACATCATCACTTTGGACATCGGGACTTCCACAGGTTAGGGAGACGCAAGCACTGAGACCATTGCAGGTTGCTTCTAGCACTTGGCTATTTTAGTCACGCCGCTATGAACACTGGTGGACAGGTATCTGTTTGAGTTCCTGCTTTCTTTTTTTTCCTTTTTTCTTTTTTTTAAAGATTTTATTTATTTATTTGACAGAGATAGAGACAGCCAGAGAGAGAGGAAACACAAGCAGGGGGAGTGGGAGAGGAAGAAGCAGGCTCACAGCGGAGGAGCCTGATGTGGGGCTCGATCCCACAACGCCAGGATCACGCCCTGAGCCGAAGGCAGACGCCCAACCACTGTGCCACCCAGGCGCCCGTGAGTTCCTGCTTTCAATTCCTCGATTCTTTCAATGCACCTAGGACTTGCTGGATCATGTGGTAATCCCATGTGGAGCTTTTAAGGAGCCAGAAAATGCACTTTACATTTTGTATTTAGTTTTTACAAACTTGGAGTTGTTGATACCACACGTGGACATTCTAATAGAGACGACCTCCTACTCTGGATCTGACAGACTGATGCTGTCACTGAGTAGTGTCCCTCCGAGTAGGCGAGCTCTGAGTAGCGCATGCTGACGTGAGCTGGAGGGAGTCATCTCCATCACAGAAATGGGTAACACATAAAAAAGGCTAAGTTACTCTCCTCTTGGTAATGAGAGCTCCACTAACTTTCCCTAGCTCTGCCCCCAGGAAGCCTCATGAAGTGCCTGTGGAGGGCCTTACTGGGTTTATACTAGATTCCCTTGACCAGTGTGGACTTCTGAACACCACACCATGAGGTTCCAGGCAGGAGCGATCTCCACCCTTACCCTTGATCTCAAGCCAACCTGTCACAAATTTATCAAGGAGAAGGAAGACGAACTTAGTTATTCCGTGATCCAGTAATAGTTCTCAGTGTGCACTAGTAGAGTGGGTAACAATATGGCCCCGAAGTTAGATGGCTTGTGTTCAGATCCCAGCTCTACAATCTATTTGTTGTGTGATCTTCATGGAAATTAATTTTTTTTAAAGATTTTATTTATTTATTTGACAGAGAGAGACAGCCAGCGAGAGAGGGAACACAAGCAGGGGGAGTGGGAGAGGAAGAAGCAGGCTCCCAGCAGAGGAGCCTGATGTGGGGCTCGATCCCGGAACGCCAGGATCATGCCCTGAGCCGAAGGCAGATGCTTAATGACTGAGCCACCCAGACAGCCCTTCATGGAAATTATTTAATTTCTCTGTGCCTCAGCCTCCTCATCTATAAATCAAGGATTCGTAATAGTACTTTACTTGTCATACGATTGTTGTGAGGGTCACCTGAGTTAACACAATTAAGAAGTGCTTTAGAAAGATGCCTGAACTCTGGAAAGGCTCTGTAAGTGGGGGTAGTGTTAGCAGTACTGACATTATGATTATACCCAGTAAGGGTAAATTCTATAAACCATAATAGTTAACAGCAAACTAACTGTGGATCAGTATTTATAGTGCTGGTAACTGGAAAAAAAAAAAAAAAGAACAAAATTAGGAGGACACACATGAACAAAGCATGGAGAGACACACCCAGATGGGTTGAAAAAGTCACTTTTCATTACCTTTGGTTTGATCTTACAAGCCTGGAGAATGCTAACCACTTGGCCTCTTACATGTTTTTTAAACTAATTAATTTATTTGAGAGAGAGGGGCGTGGTGGTGGGGAGGGACAGAGGGAGAAGGAGAGAAAGAATCTCAAGCAGACTCCCTGCTGAGCGCGGAGCCTGATGTGGGCTCCATCCCAGGACCCTGAGACCATGACCTGAGCCTAAATCAAGAGCCGGACACTCAACTGACTGTGTCACCCAGGCGCCCCTTGGCCTCTTAGATTTGTTTCTCACCTCCAAACCGAAGACAACTATTTTCATTGCATCATTGTGAAGATTTACTGAGGCAAAGATAGGACTTTATAAATTATTATCACTAAACAAATACAAACACTTAAATTAACAACATAAAGTAGCCCTTCAGCTACAACTGTCATTGTCCAGATGGATTTGGTGTTTGTGACCAGGCTAGGCATAATCCCAAGGGAGGTTGTGGAAAACATGGAGGAGGTTCGAGGCCAGGCACAGACATGAGGAAGAGCTGGAGTTTCTGTGTAGTGGACCAGGTTAGTATCTGCCCACTGGGGATGTGGGTAGGATGAAGGGCACCAGAGTCTGAGGAATTTGGGCTAATTTCTATACAGCGTTGAAATTAAAGTACAAGAAAGAGTTCTTGAAGAAAATGGTGAAATCTGAGTCTTTCTCCATGATTCTCCAACGGGATAGAGAAAGAAGCGACACAGTCTGTCCGTGGTTGTAGCCAAGGTGGGGGATGGACTGGAGGCTGTCCAGCCTTGAGGCAGCCTGGTTACCAGAACGGACCGATTCTATGATGTCATGTGGAACTAGGTATTTATTTAGCAGTCACCTTGCGCCATCTATGGGTCAGTATGTTTCCTTGCAATTTGAGGACCGCAAGCTGCTGTGATACCTTCAGATACAACGTGGTTGGTTTTATTTTTGTGAAAGCCTTTTTTCATGTTTTGGTTTACTTGTTTTGTTTTGGGTAGATTCGATACCTTTTGTGACTATCAAGAATCCTCTCTTTGTAACCAGGGAAAATTTTGCCTTGAGATGCAGACTTGCAAGAAGAAGGACCTGGATGCTTGGATTCCATTTAGTGATACGTTTCTAATAGCTAGGGAGTCCTTTCCTTTACATTAAATGACTAAGACGACATTTTTAAAAATCCTGTGAGGCTTGCATCTTCCCACAGTTTACTGGAAAAGGGGCTTCGCCAGGAGTCGGAGCCATTTCTGCTTTCTATTGTCCCATGTTTTATTCTTAGTGCCAAATGGCATAGGGAAGGCTGCTGCTTAGGACAAAGGAACCCTCAGATTCTGTGAAGGGAAATCAGGAGGACTGTCTGGAGGGGATGAGGTGGGTTCTGGATTTTAGAGGAAGTGAGAGTCACAGGAAAAGAGGAGAAGGCCACCTGTCTTCTGTGTCTGCAGTTCAAGAGGGCCTCCCATAGAAAGAGAAACTGGTTTCTCATGAGGTTGTCTCATATGAAGCTTTTTTCCACTCAGTCTCCATGTTTGTTTCTGTGCTAAGCTCCCTCGCCCTGTCCCTGGTCCGACCATGCTGGTGGTCTCTTTTAGTTTCTGGAAAGCACCATGTTCTCTATCACTAGAGGCTTTTGCAGCTGCTGCCTCTTCTGCTTGAAACATTCCTTATCCTGGTGAGTCTTCTTCATTCCGTAGATTTCAGCTTACCAGTCACTTCCTGAAGGAGGCCTTGCCTGGTCCCCTTGCACCTGCCTCACACTGCGTTCCTACTTCTCCTTTGGAACTTACATCACACTTGTAGGGTTACAGGTCCAACATTTGTCTTCTGTATTGCAGGTGGGACGCCCTGTCTGTATCCCCGTTCTCCAATAAGAGGGACCTGGAGGGATCAGGAGGGAAGAACAGCAGCGAACTTGTACATGTTCCGTTATTAAGTTTTCTCTGGAGGTTTATTTTAGAAACCAAGCAAAAGATAACCGAATGAACCCAATCACTAACTCATGGTAGGGATGGGGGAGAGAATGTTGTGGGTGCCATTTTCCCAGCACAGCAATGCGGCAGGCCCCTGTTTTCTGATCCTGTAGGGAGAAGTTGGGGGGGGGGGTGGAGCTGTTTTTACTCCTGCTCCCAAGGGTGGAGTAGGTTAGTGACCATGCAGAAAGGCCTCTAACTGGAGCATGACAAGACCACCAGACTCAGGAAGGGAGAGAGAACTTTTCTCTGTCAACGAATTGAGAAAAGCCATTTCCCAGAGTGCAGGGAAGAATTGGAAACATTACGTCCATAGCTTTCTGCTTGTGCACAGAGGAAACACATGTGAGGACTTGGTAAGAAGGTGGCTGTCTGCAACCCAAGAAGAGAGCCGTCAGCAGATACCAACTCTTCCTGTCCCCAAGACTGTGAGAAAATAATTTTCTGTTGTGTAAGGCACCCAGCCTATGGCATTCTGTTATGGCAGCCCAAGCAGATGAAATCATTTCCTCGCTCTCAAGAACTAGACTATGATTTATCTGTCTGTGGCTTCTGGGTGAGTTTGCATTTAACTTTTTTCACTGACGAAGGAACAGCAGAATAAACTAGATCCTGGAAAAGAAGACATTCCTCTGCTGGGGTATTTATAGGCCATGTCTCTTAAGGCCCTAGTGACTGAGTCTTTCTCAGGGTGAGGTCATGGATGTCTCTGGGGTATTTTCTCTGACATCAACCAATTCTCTGACAACACCTGGGTGTCCAACAATTCAACTCAATTCTGACGTTATCTACCTGGAGTTAGCATCGGATCCAGCAGGTTAACGGTCTGCCCTCACATCAGACACCCGTTGCGAATGCCAGGTCACCTGTACTACTGACCAACCAGCTATACATCAGGAGTTCTCATGACCACACTCCTGAGGTTTGGCAGTTTGCAAGAATGGCTCACGGAACTCAGGAAAACTTTACCTACGTTTACTGGTTTATTATAAAGGATACAACCAAGAAATAGCAAAATGGAAGAGATACATATGGCAAGTTATGAGGGGTGTGTGTGGCATGGATTCCATGCCCTCTTGGGGCGCTCAATTTTCCCAGCACTTCGATGTATTTACCAACCCACAAGTTCTCCCAATCTTCTTGTTCCAGAGTTTTTATAACCTGGGGGTGCCTGGGTGGCGCAGTTGGTTAAGCCTCTGTTTCTTGCTTCTGGCTCAGGTTGTGATCTGAGGGTCATGAGATTGAGCCCTGAGTTGGGCTCAGCATGGAGTCCGCTTAAGACTCTCTCTCCCTCTGCCCACCACCACTCTCTAAAATAAATAAATAAATCTTAAAAAAAGAGTTTTTATAACCCAATTTCCAGTTCTTCTCTCCTTTCCATCAAGGTCAGTGGGTGGGGCTGAATGTTTCAACCCACTGATCACTTCCTCTTTTTGGTGAGGCGCTCCATCCTGAGGCTGGCTAAGGGTCTTATCTTAAGTCACTTTATTAGCATAAACTCATTGAAAGGGGGTCATTATGAATAACAAAAGACACTTCTATTACTCAGGAAATTCCAAGGGTTTTAGAAGCTCTGTGTCAGGAACTGGGGGTAAAGATCAAATATATTCCATATTATACTATAATGTCCAACATGTATCTGTTCGTGAAAGTTTGCAATCTATGGGCCAGATGAAGATTTTTCTATATCCAGACTACTGGATTTTCCCAAGCGCGTCTGTGGGATTGTGTAAGTGTATACAAGAGTGCATAAATATATTTTATCTATGTAGGAGAATAAACTCTTTTCATGCATTTTAGAAACATTTTTTAAAAACAAGATTATTTTGCTAATGAAACGTATTTATTATAGGAAGTATCCAAAGGATGTAGCACTTGGAATTAACTGGAGTGCTGTATGAGCGTCTAACATGGTATTTCTGTAAATGTAGAGATGTTAAAGCCTACAATCCGATTTATTTCTGAATCCTTGACAAACCTCATTTGGTACTCTATGTAGAATACATCCTTGCTAAAATTTTGTTGAATTCATTTTTTTTTTTTTTTAAAGAAAATAGTCTGAACCACTTATTTGAATACCTCTGGAGTTACCTTAACAGAATTGGGAGCCTTATTTAAAACAGATGCAAGAAGACCCAAGGGAGCACAGATTTTTAATTTGTGGTTTTAAATATTCACAGTTCATGGGTGCCTATTGCTTCCTGTCTCTTGACAGCTCCCCGTGCAACACAGTACGGTTCATTGCTTTGATCTCTTTCCTTTCATGCTCCGCTGAACATGTAGCTCTGTGGGCTGAGATTAAAAGCCCCCCCACAGGCGGCCAGCTCCCTGGTGGTGGGTCTGAAGAGGAGAGATCACTTCAGGCCCAAGACTCCCCAGAGGTGGGGCAGCCCAGCTCCAGCTTTCTGAATCTTTATTTTCCCCTTCAGCGCTCGGTCTGTCAGAGATTCTGTCTTGGTTGTAAGCCATATAGACACCAGCTGATTTTACCTCACTGGTTAAAATGGCATCGGGTGGCTGGTAGGGTTCCTGGCGGAGTGGGAGAGCTAGGTGTGGAGCTGCAGTGGCCATTACATGGGCTCTGGGGAGGCCGCCATTGCCCCTGCCCTGGCCAGGAGCTGAACTCTGTCGCCTGCACAGCGGCTGCCCTGGAAACTGCTGCCATGGAAACATCATCCTGCTGCAAGCGGCCCCACCTCCAGAGAGGGTCTCCGAGTTACTGCTTCTTTTTTTTTTTTTTTGATAATAATTTTTTATTATATTATGTTAGTCACCATACAGTACATCCCTAGTTTTTGATGTAAAGTTCCATGATTCATTAGTTGCGTATAACACCCAGTGCACCATGCAATACGTGCCCTCCTTACTACCCATCACCAGCCTATCCCAATCCCCCACCCCCCTCCCCTCTGAAGCCCTCAGTTTGTTTCCCAGAGTCTATAGTCTCTCATGGTTCATTCCCCCTTCTGTTTACCCCCCCTTTCTTCTTCCCTTTCTTCTCCTACCCATACTGCTTCTTCATGTCACTAAGCACCTGATTCACACTCCAGAGCGGTTGTTTCTGATGGGTGGATGCTAGATCCGTGACTACCTGAACAGATGCCTGGAAAGGCTGCAGCTGGCGTTTCCGTTGTTAGAGTAGCAAATGGGCCCTGCCTCCCATGAAACTCGTAAGAAAGGCAACTCTTCAAATACAGGCAGCACATTCAAACGGTAGGCAGCCAGAAGAAATGACAACTGTCCATGATACGAACTAAATTAAACAATACTACCCTCCCCCACCACCCTGAAGGAGGATAAAAACCCTGCTCTACACAGATTATTAAAAAACAAAACAAAACAATACCTGCCAATAGTAACCATGACAGCAGGGAGATAGCAGTTTATTCCTTACCTTTGCTGCTTACTGGAAGAACGATTTCAAATCTAATTGTTTAAAGTTTGCTATACCAGGACCTTTCAGCTTCATCTAAATATTTTCTTTAAGGGAGTTTTACTTTTTCTTTTTCCCTTTTTTGAGCCCTACATTATTGGTGTGCCATGGTATTGGATTGGAATGGGTTACAGGTGTTTTCCATTCATGGAAACCTCTAATTTGTACGTGGGAGTTATGATTCTAGAAACTTCTAAATTGGAGAGCTTCAGTCCTTAAAATCCCTGTGGGGATAATCTGGTTTTCCTTAACTCAATTGAGGCAACTTCTCCTTGGATTTTATAAAAAATCAGAAATAGAGTCAAATGGGCCATTTTTACTTAGAGGGAAAAAAAGGTGTCATATCTCACTTGACTTGTACTGTGTCGCTTTGGCATTGAAGATTTTCAGTTCGTTTCAGTTCACTTTTACACTCTTACCTCTGAGAGGTGCAGTCTTAGAGTGCAGGGCATGTGGCATAATGGTGAGAAAAGGAGAGAGAGATGTGACGGGAAGAGTGAGAAGCCAGGGAATGGAGCGTCCCGAATGGTGTTGGACGAGCCATTTTACTCTCCAGAGAGCACCCTCCCTGCCGAGACCCTGCTGATGTTGGTCCAGTTACTTCAGACGGTTCAATATAGGCCAACATTGTTGCAGCAAATGGATTGGGAAGTGTTCTAACATGATTTCCACCTTCCCACTGACAATAGCAAGTCTTGATCAAGGGAGAGGTAGAAGGTAGAAGAAAGAAGTAGAAGAAAATTACTCATTTTAGATATTTAACTTACATCATTGTTTAATTAATTAGCCACTTATTTAATTCAGTCTATAACCATTTACTAAAACCCTATAACATACTAAGTGTTATATTTATTATTTCTTACATTTATTACCTCATTTAATAATCCCTCTAACAACCCTATTTTATGAAGCAGATCTAATTCTTTCCCCTACTTGAGAAATAAGAAAACTGAGGCCCAGAGAGCTTAAAGGGTTTTGGTTTTGGTCAGAATTTTATAGAATGAGGTAGAACAGCATGTCTTCCAATCACACCCTCTTTTGAACTTTTGAACTTTTTAGGTCATTATCATTGCATTCCTAGAATGTGATATTCAGTGATGAGTGCATCTGTCTTCCACACACTGTGCAAACTGGGAGGAGAGGGAAAGTTCTCATGGGCAGATTGAGAAGAGTGGTTTCATTTATGTAAGGAATGTGTGTCCCATGTCAGGCACAGCTTGACACTGACCCAGGAAAGCGTGACATCACCAGGCCAATTGGAAGCAGGGAAGATATCACTTGGAAGAGCCCTTTGGTGGTGGGAGCAAGAGTGGTGGGGTTGTACAGGATAAAGCACACCTGCTTCCACTCCCACTTCCCTCAGTGCTTTCAGAACACGGACAGAGCTTGTGCATATGTGGCTCCAACTCTAGGGTCAGCTGGTGGTGGTAGTGTTCTTTCTCTATTGCTGCCATAACAACTTAGCACGTATTTAGCAACTTAACACTCCTCTATTATCTTACAGTCATATGTGTCAGAAATCTGGGCACACATGGCTCAGCTGGTTGCGTTCCAGATTTCCAAGGCCAAAGTCAAGGTGTGGGCAGGGCCATATTCCTTTCTGGAGCCTCTGGGATGAATCTGTTTATAAGCTCATTCAGATTGCTGACAAAAGTCAGTTGCATGTGACTATAGGAATGAAGTTCCATTTCCTTGCTGGCTGTTGGCCAGGTGTCATTCTGTGCGTCTAGGGGCTACCCACATTCCTCGGCTCATGGCCTTCTTTTATCCTTTGAGAGAGCACGAGCAGGAGGGGAAGAGGGTGAGGGAGAAAGAATCTCAGGCAGACTCCATGCTAAGTGTGGAGCCTGACACAGGGCTCAATCCCAGGACACTGAGATCATGACCTGAGCTAAAACCAAGAGTCCAGTGATAAACAGACTGTGCCACCCACGTGCCCCTTCTTTCACCCATTTTCAAAGCCAACAACAGCAGGTTGAGTCCTTCTCGTGCTTTGAATCTCCCTGATTTTTACTTCTGCTTCATTTCTCTACTGCTTTCAGATGGAGGAAGTTATCTGCTTTTAAGGGCTCATGTGATTAGATTGGGCCCACTTAGATAATATAGGCAAATTTCCCTGTCTAAAGTCTGTACCTTAATTACGTCTGCGTAGTCCCTTTTGCCATGTAACACAACAAATTTAGAGGTTCCAGGGACTGGAGTGTGAATATCTTTGGGGCCATCTTTCTGCCTTAACACAAGGATTGCTAGTAGTCCTAAAGCAATGAACTCATCCCCCCATTCTAGGGGCCCAGGGTTGCATGAACCCATGAAAGAAATACTCCACACCAGCCAGCAAGAATGATCCATTTGGCAGGCTGCCCTCTTGGAGGGAGGCCTGGCCATGGGGCCGAGGACTACCACATGGGCACGTTCCCAGAGCCCTTTGTGTCATGTGGTCCAGGTCCTATGTCAGTAGGTTGGTGAACATCCCCAAAGGGAGAAACAGGAACTGGGGTCAACAAAGTTCCCTGTTTGGGCTCCTGCCTGGAGCTACTGATTCTGGGTGTTCCCAGCTATTGGAAGGGAACTCAAGGAAGGCATTTTAAAATGTAGGGGTCCCCTGAGATGGGTCAGGTTCTAAGGGCAAGGCAGTATTGCTTCCAACAACTAAGCTGACCAAAGCTTAACTTTCTTATTATTCATGTAAAATCTCTATAGACTGTAGTTCAATGCCCTGTTGGGGTTTTCCCTGATCAGGCAGTGGTGTGTGACAGAGAGCACAGAAGCTTTTGTTTCAGCCAGCTTTGGTTCAAGTTCCAGATATACCCCATATTGGCTGGATGACCTTGGACAATCTACTTAATCACATGAGCCACAGCTTCTTCACCTATATAGCAAAATGAAGGCAATGATAGTGAACACTGGCACTCAAAGGATGACAGATGTCCTAGCTACTTTACACTCTTATCTGCTTATTATTTCCACCTTTAACATGTGATGATCAAGTGAGATGGCATTTGAAATATAATAAGTGTTCCATAACTTTCAACAATAAACACTAACTGAGCCCAGTGGTGGGCTGATAAATGTTTAACAACTGGCTCTCTGGGGGAGGAGAGGGGAAGGACTTGAAGCATTTGCAATTTCCATGGTGTACATACTCCCACGATGGCTAATTTTGAACTACCAACATGGTGTCACTCATCAGGGAGCTGTGAAGCAATGCTAACAGCCGGGTCTCCTGGGAAGGTGGGAGCCAGCTCCAGCACCTACTGGCTGAGCTCTTACTGTGAGCCAGGCACAGTGTTCATGCCGGAGACAGTGATGGAAATGATGGAGCTCATAGTTCTGATCTTTGCTCTCTTCGCCTTTCCCATCCAAAAGTGCAGTCCTCCAAAATACTTGGTAAATAAGATGGAGTTCTAGGTAGGGAAGCATGAACCCAGGAACCTCTCAAGGTGTCTCTCAGCTCTTGCCTGAACCAGTAGAGGAAGTGTTATTGCTGGCTTCTTTGCAAGCCAGCAGTCATGTTTCCATAGAGCTGAGTGGGGTATGATTAAGGCCCGAAATGCTGTTCCTCTCATTGGTTTGGGGTTTGGTGTTGGTGGAGACGTTTCACTTCCTGGAGGCCCACTCAGCAACACTAGGAGGGGAAGGTGCTGGCTCATCCATTCATTATTGTGGGGACTGTGAGAACCGGAGTCATTTCCCAGTTGTTTGAGGTCACACCCCCAGCCATGTCCATGCTTCATTCTCTCGGAGCACTTCAAGGAGGCCAGGATTCCATTAGGATTAGCATCTGGTATTCTTAACAGGAAAGCAATTTATTCTCAAAGTGGGAAAGCTATTTTCAGAAGATTGTAGAAGGAACCAGGTTGGAAAATGTCTATGTAGAGTACTTGGAAATGTGTAAACTGGCAAAATGAGAGACCAGGGAGAAGTAGGTTGTCTCTACTTCACCATCTTGAGTCACTGAACTCAGATACTGTAAGTTGCTTTATGTCATTTCTCAGAAGCCAATCTCTTTTCTCAGGTTAAGTTTCCATGTAAGGTGATATTTAAGGGGGGAAAAAAGCATAATGCAAGCACTGTTGCTACTAGTGTTTAAAAAAGACCATTAAGAATATTAACTTCTAGGGTCACCTGGGTGGGTTAGTCGATTAAGCATCTGACTTGATTTTGGCTCAGGTCATGATCCCAGGGTCCTGGGATCCAGCCCCACATTCGGCTCCCTGCTCATCAAGGGTCTGCTTCTCCCTCACCCTCTGTGCGCACTCTCTGTCTCTCGAATAAATAAATAAAATCTTTAAAAAAATATTAACTCATACCTGCCCTGCTTAGTACTACAACCCATTGAAATGTAATATAAAAGCTGGGATCATGATGGCTTTTTTTGGTGTGTGTATAAACTTACAACAAAATTTACTTGGGATATTTGAGGTTTTATTTATTGTTCTTAGCACACCTGGAAAATTAAAATATGTATTTAATCTGAGTTCGAGCTAAATGCCCAAATTTTGGAATAAAGGACAAATTCTCAGAATTTCAGAATGGCTCCACAATATAAATAGAAAGGACAAATTAAGATTCAAGGATAGAAAGTAGAAAAACAACTTCAGTTTGTTTTTGGAGCAACATGGGTATGGGTGGGGTGCTTTCATTTCACTAACATATAGGTTCATGTGGTGCATTTTTAAGTTTTTCCATTCTAGACAGCTCTAATTGATTTCTCATGTGTCAAGGATTTAGCATTGTGAGTTAGTTTCTGTAATAACTTTTATATTTATTATAGAATAATTTTATCTTTCTCCAGTTTGGAGCTTTTGGATTCAAAATAGCAAATGAGGGGCGCCTGGGTGGCACAGCGGTTAGGCGGCTGCCTTCAGCTCAGGGCGTGATCCCGGCGTTATGGGATCGAGTCCCACATCGGGCTCCTCCGCTGTGAGCCTGCTTCTTCCTCTCCCACTCCCCCTGCTTGTGTTCCCTCTCTCGCTGGCTGTCTCTGTCTCTGTCAAATAAATAAATAAAATATTTAAAAAAAAAAAAAACAAAAAAACAAAATAGCAAATGAGCAATGAGAATTGGATCAATATTTTGCTCTACTTTTGAAAAATCTCATCCACTTTCTTTTTTTGAATTATTATACAATTACAATCTAAAAAAACATTTATTCAGTGCTTTCTGTATAGGTATTATTACTCTTTGTTTCTGATATGAAACTTTAAGGATAAAAAAGTATTCTAGAAGTTGGACTATACGACAAGATAAGGGGACAGGAAAACATGGAGTTATGGGGTCAGTGAATAGTGTAAATCCAACTGAGAAAAATTAAGTTAAAATACCAAAATGTGATTTTAAGAGGATATTGTTATAACCTGGAATGCTAGGGTAGGGTGCTTGTATTTTAAAATCATCAATGAATTCCTTTTGCCTGAAAAATGAAATGATGGTATGATATGATCAGAAGTATATTTTTTAGATATAGGTAGAAATATTTAAGGGGGAGATTCAGACAAGCAGAGGATAAAAACATGAGTTCGGTGTAGGATTGCCAGAAAAAATACAGGATGCCCAATTAAACTTAAATTTCAGATAAGCAACAAATATATTTAAAGTATAAGTGTGTCCCATGCAAGATTTGGGAAATATATGGGACATAGTAAAAAAGTATTTGTAGTTTATCTGAAATTCATATTTAATTGGGTGTCTTGTATCTTTATTTATTAAATCTGACAACCCTATTTAGGAGGCTACTATAATAGTCCAAGTAAGAGTTAACAAAGGCCAACCAGGGCAGTGCAAGTGGAAACTGATAGAAGAGTATGGATGTGAAAGAACTGGAAAGGGAAAATTGATAGGACTTGGCAACTGAGAAAGGAAAATGATGTGACTTGCAATAATAATGTGAGAAGATGAGCCAGAATCTAATAGACTAATTTTCTAAAAGAAAATTCAGGGTGCCTGGGTGGCTCAGTTGGTTAAATGTCTGACTTGATCTTAACTCAGGCCTTGATCTTAGGGTTGTGAGTTCAAGCCCCATGTTGGGCTCCATGCTGGGTGTGGAGCCAACTTAAAAAAAATTTTTTTTTTAAATTCATATATGTTTCAAAGAAAGAAAATCGGCTAACTTGACATAGAGTAGTGATTTTGTGAATTGATAGCCTTGATTAGTACAATGACACAAACATTAAAAGACATCATTGCAATTTTAAATTAAATTGAATTAAAAATTTAATAAAAGTTATAGTCTTTGAAGAATAATTAACATTTTCATAGATGCATCACACAGTTGAAATATTTTATTAATAGCATTGGGGATATAAGTCTGCTTTTTCATAACCCAGATAAATGAAAGCTCACGGATCTTATTCTCCCAAGGCATTTAAAGTTGTACCCTAAATCAAACAACAGCTGTGTGTTTCATTTCTGCCGAGGAAATAGTCTTTGAAATGAATCTGTTATCAAGCTGGGTAAAATAACTTGTGCCTCATATCAACCAGTGGGATTAAAGGGTGTTTTACAAAATCCTGAATTAAAATTATTTGATCATATCTTTTTTTTTTTAAGCACAGTTAACTAGGCCATTATATCTTTTAAGGCTTTGAATTCTAGATATACCTCTTACTGAAAGTATATAGGCATATATTCTATTTCAAGATGGTAGAATAAATTAGAAATTATAAAGATGTCCCTTGAGACCCTTTACACTCTTATAAAGCCCATTTAAATTTATTCAATAAATATTTATTAGGTTCCTTTTATGGTCTTAGTTTCTACCAATTAAAAAGAAGACAGGCCCTTTCCTCTTAATCTTAAAGAACAAATCAATTATGGAGTAATCAAGTTGGAATCGAAACTTCAGGAAAAAGCTATAGTTCTCTATTTTTTCTGCTACCTTCCCCCTGTCTGCCGTGGTGCTGCAGTAGCCACCCGTATCTGCCAGGGTCTAATCAGGGGACAGAAACCACACTATTTGAACAGAGAGAATTTAACATAAAGAGTTCACCAGGCCTAGTGATGTGAAGTAGATAGTTGAGAAGCAAAAAGAGAACTCTAATGTGTCAGGGAGGTAGCAACTGCAGCCACCACGCTGGGGCAGGGGGAACAAGAAGAGGTTAGGATTACTAAAGCCTAGGAACTCACAGAAGGACCCTCACTTGTCTGGGACCCTGACCTCTGAGCAGCGGTCTCCAGTTGGTCAGCACTGGTGTCTCTGGGGAGTGGGGATGGGAGAGATGAAGCTGGCTCTGCAAGGCTCGGAAAGAAGTTGCAAAATGATGCTAATGGAAGACACCGTGGCTGCAGGGTTGAAGGGAGTCTTGGGTGATGTTCACACAAACATGGAGCAGGCAGGAAAAAGCAAGTCCCTTCTCGCTTCAGCCTTGCAGTGTCCTTCAACACCTTTTATTGGCAGAGCCTAACATGGATCCAGTTGTTGAATGTAGAAATGTTTTCAAACTCCCAACCTCAGCGTCACACTGCGTAGTATAGAAAAGTCTATTTGCGCTGAGAGACCATAACTCAATGACTGAAACACTTCCTAAATGCTTCTCCTGAATCACCTCTTGCCTTTTCCAATGGGAGCTCTACCCTGCACCTCAGAGTGATCTTTCCAAAGCTCTTCAAAGCTTCTTATGATCTCACAATAAAGGCAAAGATCCCTACTATGACCCATAAACTCTGCATGAGTTGACTCCTAGACCTCTTTGTTGCCTTGTTGGCCTCCCTTCCAGTCCTAGAATGTGCCATGTTCTCTACTCCTCTTGGGCTTTTGGACATACTACTCCCCCTACCTGGAATATTCCTCCCCTGCTCTTTGCCTAGTTTTGTCCTATTCAATGTTGAGTTCTCAGCTCAGGAATAATTGCTTCTTTAGTAATAATGCTCTTTAGTAATAATTACCCTCTGTAGGAGAGCCTACTTTGCTCCCAAGACTAGATTTTGCCTCTCTTATAAACTCTTCTAGGGCCTCCCTGCTTTTTTCATGATTTGAAATTGGGTTGTTGTATTTGACTAATGTCTGTTTCCCTACTATATTGTGAGCAACACAAGTTAGGGATGATGTCTGTTTTGCTCATTACTATTTTCTCCGTGCCTATAATGTAGTGTGTAGTGGGTATTCAACAAATATTTATCACATGCCTGAGTGGCTGGACCAAATTATCCTCTGAAGATGAAGGATTTATTTTCATACTCTAGGACACTATTGTCATAAGTACTGTCATTTTATTATTAAAAAAAAAAACTGTTGATAAGGAGCGCTCTGAAAACATGTTGGTTTTTCAGGGTCTAGTTTCAAGGCAGTAAGTCCCAAACAATGGGAGATTTCTCTTCTGTAGCTCATCCCAAGATCCAGGTTCCTCGGGCTCTTTTTATTTCCTCGATTGTCTTATTTCTAAAGGAGGTCACGCCTCTTCATGGGGTTGGTTACAGACAATCACAACAGAACATAATAGGCCAGTATTGTTATAGACAACACTCGTACACAGGTATATGTATGTGGATAAGGGTGTGTTTGTGTGCAAGTACTTATTTTTCCTTTCTGAATTCCAGAATTAAAGGGCAGGCAGCTTGCTTGCTTGTTTACTTAATTAATTTAAACCTTTCTCAGAGTTTGGGTTGCTCAGGCTTTAGTAGCACGTAAGTTGGGTTATAATGATAGAGTTCTGATGGCACGCCACCAGGCCCAGGATACTTTATTTTACAATGAAATGAAATCAGGTCTACACATTCTTCATTTCCAAGGTCCCAGCCACAGCTTTTCTGCATGCCTCTCTTCATACAAAACACTGCTCCATGGGAACCAGAGTGAGTATGCAGACCCAGCATCATCCAAGTTCATTCTTAGAAAAGAAACGTTTCTTCAAAGGAAACATGGTCTGCTCACCCTACAGACAACCTTTTACATTCTCAGAAGAGCAGTTTGCTTTTCTGGTGTGACATCATCTCAGACGTGTGTATTTATGATTAGGGTCTTTGTTCTCTAAATGAAAGGCCTACTCAAACGATCTTATGGTCTGTACCAAAGATTTACTTGAATCTCCACTTCACAAGGCTGAAAAGTGCTTACGACCTTGAAATGGTGGTTCCAGTTTGTTTAGCCCTTCCCATCAATGCCTCAAAGATGTGAAGACTGAGTTACAGTCAGGGCTTAGGTTTAAAGTACCATGAGTAACATATCCCCCCACAGTCTCTGTAGGAAGAAAGTTTCTTACGAGCATGTTTATCCATTCAGTCAGTCATCCACTCATTCAACACACATTTACTGAGTGTTTACTGTGTATGAAGCATTGTTTTGGACACTGGAACTATTGAGTTGATAAGGAGAGACAGATCATAAATAAACAAGAAAATGTAAGGCAATGATAAGCACCATGATGAAAATAGAGAGTGACTTGTGGGCCTGCACTAAGATGGGTGCCATCAATACCATTGATGAGATGATATTTAAGTGGAAATCTGAATGATAAAAAGGAACCAATGTTACTAAGATATGGGGGAAGAACACCTCAGGCAGAGGGGACAGAATGTGATAAAGCCCTCATGTGGGAATGAATTTGGCTAGGCATGGCTGCAGTGTAGGAAATGAGGGGCCTGGGAAGAAGAACCCATCCCTGAGATTATGGCATAAAAGTTGATTTGCCTCTCCTACACTCTGTACCACTTTGCCTTTTCCCTGTGCTGGGGTTACTACATTTTCTGTTATGTCCAGCCATGATTTCTGCTTAGGTCCAGTGGGACTATCCAGTTGCTCTGCTACTACAGACCACCAGTTAAACTTCAAATATATTTTTAGAAAATGATAATTCAGTTCTAAGCTCAACCTTGAGATATTTTATAAAGGAGCTACTACATTACACACTTGGGACATTGGAAAATAAGATAAGTAAAACTAGCTATAGGACCACATATTCTACTCAATACCATCGCTCAACTTTAATAGAATGATCCCATTTATAAATTTATAAAAACCTAAAAACAATGAGATATAGCTTTGTCTATTAGAATGATTAAAATACAAAAATGCTAATAATACCAAGTGGTGGGGAAGAGGCAAAGTAGACAGAACTCTCATACATTGCTGGTGGGAAAGCCAAATGGTACAGCCCGTTTGACATTATCTTATGAAGGTAAACATATACTTTCCATATGATTCAGCAATCCCATTCTTGGGTATTTACTCTAGACAAATGACAACTTATGTTCACACAAAAACCTGTACTTAAATGTTCATAGCAGCTCTGTTTGTAATCATCCAAAATAGAAACAACCTAAGTATCGTTTAGGGGATGAATGGGCAAACTAGGATACACCCATCCAGAGGAATACTACTTAGCAATGAAAAGGAACAAATATTGATACACACAACCTGGATGAATCTAAAAAGCATTATGTTAAGTGAAAGAAGCCAGTCTTAGAAAGCTTACATAGTGTATGATGCCATTTATTTAGCATTCTTCAAAAGACAAAATTATACTGCTGGAGCAAGTAGCTGCTAGTGGTTAGGGCTAGGCAGAGGACATGACTACTAACAGATAGTATGAAGGAGTTTTGGGGGATGAGGGAATTGTTCTGTATTCTGATGGTAGTGATGGTGATATAAATCTATCCATGTGTAAAAATTCATAGAATTGTACACAAAATAGAAAAAGAGATTTTGTTGTGTGTTAATTTAGAAAATAAAATTAAAATAAAAACCTAAACAGCAATCATTAAGTATGTGGGTGTGTCTGAGGAAAAAAGTACAACTCTTTAAATTGATGGACAACAAAGGAAAATCTTAAAATCTTGGTCGTAATGATTTCTGCATACAGGAAGTTGTTAATCTTTCCAAGCTGAGAGGTCATCACATTGATGTGAATTCAGAAGGTACTATTTACTCTACAGCCAAGAAATTCTTATCTATTAATGAAATATAATCAGATTCACATAGCCAAACTTTGCGCAGTTCAACCGACTAGCACATGCTAAACAGTATTAAAGAAAGGTACTGCAAGGATTAAAAAACAAATAAGATTTATCTTGGTTCCCAAGTAGCTCATGATCCCATAGGGAGAATATGACAAGAAGACAAATAACAATAATACAAGGAAGTTTAGGATCTTAATTAAATAAGGATGCTAAGAGAAACACAAAGCACAAAGTATCCCTGGATGTTGAAAGGAAGCAGAGGTCATATCAGATTGGAGATCCGAAGTCCAACTGAACTCTTGATTTACTGATCTTATTTACACAGTCTAAGTTTGGGAGAAAAAAGTAAACAATAAGTTCATTTCAGAGATTTTATTAAAAAAACAGAGAAGAATTAGTCATACAGTATCTTCAAGTCATTATGGAATAAACCCTATCTCCAGGGAAGACTGTTTTTCGTGGAATAGCTAACGGGCCTTAAACACTTTGGGAAATGTTTTATAAGCCTCAGACAACTTTCAAAAGTAGTTTTCTGAATATTTGGATCCCAGTGTGTATCAGGAGATAGGGAGGAGGCTTGGGCTAATGCTGAAGACTGATCTTTGCAAGAGGATCACTGGCTCAAAGATGAGAGAGAATGGTCCTCAAGAGGAACGAAGCTCTCATGCCAACTTCAGCTCTGTTTTGGAACATGGGCTGCAGGTTGCTAGCTCTCTACTAGATTTTACAGCCCGTAAGAATAAATTCACGTATTTAGTAAGCCTTCAGCAAAGGTGTTCATTCAATGACCTCCCATCCCACCCTTGAACCAAAAGACCTAGATTGGGATAAGCTTCAGAGGTCATCTCAGAATCTACATTGACCTCCGTTTAATTCAGACATTGTTTTGCACTCTGATGAATGGTCATCCTGCCTTTGCCTGAACATACCCAGTGCCATTGTCTGCTGTTTGAGGCAGCACATCTCACTGTTGGGTAGCTCTAGTTATTAATACAAAGAACAGTTTTCTAAATTGAACTGTTCTGCCCTATCTTTCACCCTGTGGGCCTCATCATACCCCTGGGGCCATTATAGATGTCTACTCCTTCCTATATGACCTCATTTTTTGAGCCTTACTTCTATAAAGCCAGGGCAGAAATACCTTTAAGGATTTTGTGAGGATTAATGAAGTAATATACATTAATCATGTAGCATGGTAGCCGATACAGTAGACGTTCAATACACTTTAATCTCATTTCCCTCTCTTGACATAATAGCCTTTCAAATAGTTATTATTAGGTGCCCATGTTTTTTCTCTATAAGAAAATCTTTCTTTTTTATTCATTCATTCATTCATTCATTCATTCATTCATTCACCTATTGATTTTACAAATATTTGTTGAACATCTACTTTATGAAAGCCCCTATGGCAGGCACCGAGGGTACAGTGGGGAGCAGAACAGACAGTACTCCTCCTTATCCTAATCTCATGGGAGTATCAAGACAAGCAAATAGGTGATAATAGTTGAGTGCTGGAAGTGCTATGCCAGGTGTGCCATGGAGAAGAAGGAAGGAGAAAATTTTTTAAGTTGGAAGTGTGTTAATTTCTTGAGGCTATTTTAACAAATTACCATAAACTTTACGGCTTAACATAACAGAAATGGATTTTCTCATAGTTCTGGAGGCTAGAAATCCAGCCGGACTGCTGTTTTTCCAGGGATCGTAAAGGAGAATCAGTTCCTCATTTCTTCAGCTTCTGGCAGCTGCCTGGCATTCCTAGGTTTATGGCTTCATCACTCCAGCCCCTTCCTTCATCTTCATATGGCTGTGTATGTTGCGTGTCTTTGTTATCTCCCTTTACCTCTCTTATAAGGACATTTGTGAAGGCTCACATGGACAATCCAACGTAACCTTCATATCATCATAAAATCCTTAATTACATCTGTAAAGACCCTTTTTCCAAAAAAGGAAATTTGAGGGTTTAGGACATGTTATCTTTGGGTGGCCATTATTCAACCTACTATGGAGGGGTAAGAATGAAGTTTCCTATAAGAAGCAATGTCTACACTGAGACATAAAAGATAAGTAGAAGTCCTTCAGATGGAGAGATGGCGAGAGTGGTCCAAAATGTTGCAAGCAGAGGGAACAGTGTGTTTCTGGGTAAAGGCCCAGAAATGAGAGGGGGTGGTGACTCTGAGAATATGAATGGAGTGTGGGTATAACTGAAGCACACAGTAGGTGTGTGTGCATATGTGGAGGAAAGGCTGGAGAGAGGAGGGGCAGTAGGAGAGTCTGGAGACGTAGAGACACCTGGTAGATCATGAGGGGCCTTGATAGCCACGCTCAAGTTTTTGGATTTTAGGTCAAATGTAATGGAGGTCCTAGAAGTGTTTTAAGAAGTCATCTCACACGATGACATTTGTGCCAGCCCCTGGAGAAAAGGTGAGAAGCATGAGCAGAAGCAATCATTCCTGGTCCTTCTATCATGATTCCAGATCCACCACAATCCTTGTTCAGGAGTCAGACCTCATTTACCACTGTCGTTGTAGTTCCTATCTATCCCAAAAGAGGTAAATTAAGACAGGGCCACAGAATGCTAAGACAGTTTACTGTTATTTGGCTTCCAAAAAGCCATGGGATTCCAATCTTGACTGTAGAAGAGAGTCTTACTCAGATTCCGTGACACTTCTCCATCTCTCTTCTTATGCCAGCCCCTTCCCAGCACCATACCAAAGGTAGGGGTGAGAAGCAGCGATGGAGGAAAGGCAACTCAATGAGACAAACAAAATAGGAACTTCCTATTATGTTTTCTGACTTTTTTGGACTTTTTGTGGGCTATTCAGAGGTATGGTATAACTGAACACACACTCAAACACACTCGAAGGCATCTGTAAAATTGGAGTGAGGTTAAAATTTTATCAGAGGACCTTGGCAGGAGTATTTTTGTCATTGGTTTGTCTCAAATGCTTGGTTGCTTTCAAAACCAGCAGAGGTGTTAAGCTTGGGTGTGTCTGATGGATTATATATATTGGCCCATCCTATGGCTAAGAATCCATAAGCACCAAATTCTTTACTTTGGATTTCTGGGACCTTCAAGTAGACCTTTATATATTCTTCCCAAAATGGAGCAGGGCTTCCAGAGGGTTGAGGGTTCCAAATATTGAGAAAGAGTGGAAATATGCTTGTAATAGTCTGTAGTTTGGCAAAATGGTGGTTCTCATACTGGGGTCTTTCCACCCTGCTGCAGACACATCACCTGGGATCTCTTTTTTTTTTAATGTATAGGTTCCCATGACTCATTTCAGTCAAGTGAATTCAGATTTCTAGGGGCAGGGCTCAGGAGTCTGAATTTTTAACAAGTTCTTCAGGAAAGTATAATGCTCATGAAAGTTTGAGAACACTTCTATGAGAGCTCAAGGAAAAGGAGAGACAAAGGAATGAGCAATAATCCTGATGAGTAAGACAGGAAGAGGAATCCCTTAACTGGCTCAGTCAGTTAAGCATCCAACTCTTGGTTTCAGTTCAGGTCATGATCTCAGGGTCCTGGAATGTAGCCCTGCATAGGGCTCTGCGCTCAGTGGGGAGTCTGCCTGAGGATGTCTCTCCCTCTCCCCCTGTCCCTCCACCTGCTCATGCTCCACGTGCACTCTCTCTCTAAAATAAATAAATAAATCTTAAAAATAAAAAAAGAAGGGATGGAAGGCCTCCTATCAGTGGGCTCAAACAGAAAAGGAATCCATTATGTAAATTATGGTATAAACAAACATCTTAAAATACAGCAAAAAATTCTGTAGATGAATATATTTTGACATGAAAATATACTGTCAAATGCAAAATAGTGTGCGTGGAATAACTCCATTTAATATGTATATATGCATGGAAAAATCTCTCAAATCCATTCATCTTAAGAATATTCATTGAGGTAACAGTGGTGAACAATATTAATAGAGTCCTTTGTCTACAGTCTAGTATGTATACATCTATCATGATGTTAGCATATATTTATGGATATAGGAATTTCTATTATATTTATGAATTTTCTAGTTTATATGTAGTTCACATGCATTGTTTTTCTAATAAAAATAGTAAAAATGAATATAAATACTCTTCATATTTTTATATATATATAAAACATATATATATTTTATAAATCATGTTCCTTACTGATACGTAAGTTTTTTTAAAGATTTTATTTATTTATTTGAAAGAGACAGCCAGTGAGAGAGGGAACACAGGGGGAGTGGGAGAGGAAGAAGCAGGCTTCTAGCAGAGGAGCCTGATGTGGGGCTCGATCCCATAACGCCGGGATCACGCCCTGAGCCGAAGGCAGACGCTTAACCGCTGTGCCACCCAGGCGCCCCTGATACGTAAGTTTTTAACAGAGTACTTTCCTGCCAACTCCTTTCATACTGTTTTTTTTTTTTTAAATCATGGTCTACTCTTTCTTTTCTGTATCTAAGTCATCAGTCATATTCCATTAACTTTATGTGATGAAAAATCAAATTCATTTCATTTATTACCCATATACTATGTATGTGCATATAAATATCTGCATAAGTATTATTCATGACATCTTTCCTATAGTCTACTCTCTACTATGGTGTGGTTGTTTTTTTCTAGCTCAGACTACCTGATACACAAATGAGTAATAATTCTAGGTAAAGAAGGCAGGAGTTAGGGGCAATACATCTTAGTGTATTTTGAAAGGCTGCACAGAAACTAAAGGCAGTCAAGTGACTTTAACAGGGAAGCACCTTCAACTCAACTTACCGGCTGGGAGGGGCCATAGAGCAAAGGGGAGAAACAGGACTTGTGTCAGGCAGCCTTTCTTCCTTCCCCTTCCCTCCTGGCCAGACTTGGTTTAAAGTCTCTTTTTTGTTTTATAGACATAATTTCAATAACCCTGAATTTTAAAAGTTATAGGAAGACTGAATAGGTGCAATTTCTTTTAAATTCATCTTTATTGGAGCCTGAGACCTGAGGAAGCCTATTGAACAAGTATTCAGTTACCCTAGATGATAGAAATCAAGAAATGAGAAACATATTTTCTTTCCTTTTTCCTTCTTTCTGGCTTAGCAAAACCACTGAAATTCTAGGTTACCATGTTGTAATATGTTCTCAACATATTTTCAGCTCACAAATAAATGCCTTTGCTTGCTTTCCTTCCAGCAGACCCAGTTTAGTTCCTCATGCATTTCTAATGTTAA
Organism: Ursus maritimus; assembly: GCF_017311325.1. NCBI lineage: Eukaryota > Metazoa > Chordata > Mammalia > Carnivora > Ursidae > Ursus > Ursus maritimus. The sequence goes on along the minus strand of NW_024423343.1, from coordinate 31,200,025 downwards.
GTAATGGCCCACAGTCAAGCATAGAATAAGTCTTATGTTTCTTCTGGACCCATGTAAGGACTTAAAACTGTGGGAGAACGTACGTGGAAAGGTGGAGGGTGTTTCTTCTTGGAGCCTCCCTCCCACATTCCATGCTCACTATTCTGGGAGTAAGAGAGAACATTGCTGAGATGTGTGTGTGTGGCCAGGGTTGTGTGTAGGTGTCTGTGTTCGTGGGCGTTACAACCTCACTTCAGGTTTGCTTTCACCCGTGAAAAGGTTGTGATGCAGGGGTCTTAAGAATAGCATTCTATTATTGTTTAATTCATTTATCAGCCCAAAACCATTGAAAGTCTCTTTCCATGGACATCTGGAACTCATTTAAGATCTTCTCCATATGCATATTGGAGGCTCAACAAGTGCTGTCAACTCTAGCGCACTTTGGAAGCTGCAAATTCAGAAGAGCAGCTGTGATCCCTAACGACATTCCTTCCAACTTCCTAGTCGAAGTAGGGCTGTGTTCAGATCAAAACGGAAAGTTCTGATTTGGCATCCATACGGTTTTTTTTCAATTTGATATTCCACATCTAGATTTTTAAGAAGTCTAGGTGCGTAACTGTTGGAATACTTGTGATTTTTGGTACCTGCCTGGAAACTCCAAAACATGTGAACTCAGACTGTTTGCACTTGTAGAAATGTTTTATTGTTGCCTTTGAACAGCCACCGTAATGGAAGGCAGTATGGTAGGGTGGATGGACACCTGAGTGTGCTGATTGACTAAAGAAAAGAAATGCAAAGAGGGCAGAAAAGGAAATAAAAAATAAAGAATATAAAGCTGTGCTACTTTTTACCCCCTTTCCTCTCAGAGATAATCTTGAATTATTTTATTTATTTATTACATGCACACTCACTGTTCAAAATGTTGATGACATTAAGACAAAAGTGATATGGTCCCTGCCTTTAAGGAATAGAATATGGAGAGAAGACCTGAAAATTAACAAAGCCAATGGAGCACTGTAGATGCTGATAGAAGTATCTGTAGGTTACAGCAGTGGCAGAAGGAGTGATCAATCTATTGGGGGTGGAGATGAGGGAGGAGGGAAAAAGTGTTCACGGGAAAAGTAAGCACTTGTCCTGCAGGAAAATACTGGCAGACTGAGGACTGTTAGGAAGTAGCATTTGCCAAGTGTGAGAGTCAGAGAACTTCTGCTGTAGCTCCCAAAGAAGCCTGTAATCCCTGCAGTAGAAGAGATGTAGCTGGAGGTAGACTGACGATCTAATCATTAGAGTCAAAGAGCTCCAGAGACATTTGAATGTTCAGCCAAGGCAGGTCTATTATACAAAGGTCAGGGATCTGGTGGGAAAATGTACAATACTGAGATATAAGATAAAGACACCTGGATGATGCCCTGAGGATGTTGACTACAATCTTCCCATACTCTCTGGGCTTGCAGAGGTGGCCCACCTTCCATAGTAAGGGCTAGTAGATCTATGGTGTTGGAATATGCTGTAGAAACCTCACCTCCGTAACAGGGACCACCTTCAGGACTGTCCCCACCTCCTCTCCTTCTGGTCAAGTCATTAACTAAGGTTAAGCCCCAGTATACTATGGCTTAGGTTATGCTGGGCCTGGTAAGTAAAGAGACTCTATATCCAAAGAATTGCAATGATTAGTCACCATGTATTTGCAAGAGCTAGGGGAATGCTGGGCATGGGACTTTCTTGAGGCATGGGACTTAATACCCTAGTGAAGTTGTTAGGGGATGGGACAAAGTCATTGTTGGGGTGGCTCTTGGAAGACTGGATAATGCAATGGTCAACATTCATGAAGTTGCCCTGGCATATGGAAAGGAAGGAATAAAGAAACTGAAGAGGTGGTCATGCTAGAATGGATATATTCTATGACACCAGAAGACCCATCAGAGGATGATGTTCGATCACAGAGACCAGAGGCCAAATTATTTCCCAAGGCCATAAGAAATATGCTGGGAGAGGGGTACCAACATCAGTGATTGCCTCCTCTGTATACCAGAGATTATGGTAAGAGAGGGAATCACAGTGCTGGGCTTGTTAACATCCTTAGGGGTGAGGAAGCTCTGGAAAACCATATAACTGCAAGAAAAACAAAGACAAGAGTGGAGGATCAGAAGGCTGAGGAAAATTACCCCCATAAAAAGTTGCAATCTTTTGCTCAATTCCTCAACTTGATCCAATTTTCAGGTCTGGAACCCACGGGCTGAAGAGGTGGCTAGGTGCTTAGGAAGATGGACCCTTTAACATTGTGGCAAGAATATATTGTGACAATTCCTTCAGTTCTTCCCCCAAGAGACTATGACAACTTACTTGAATACGGAAAGGGGATAACCAGACATACTGAGGATTAATGGACACAGAGTCTGAGATGACATCAATACTTGAAGCCCCAAAGTATCATCATGGCACCCTTTGTTAGAGTGAGAGCCTATGGGGACCAGGGGATAAATAGAATCCTGGAGGATTGCAAAATTAGAGTTGATATATTTGGAAATTGGAGTAACCCCCACATTGGCTTTATGGTCTATGGAATAAGAGTTGTCTTTGGAAGGCCAAGTAGAAACTTTTGAAATTCACCAAACCCCCACCTTCCCTCCAAGATAATGGACCTCCAAAACAGCACATCTTGGGGTGAAGGGATGGTAGAGATTAGTGCCATCACTAAAGATCTAAAGAATGCAGTGGTGGTGGTTCCTACCATGCCTCCATTTAATTCACCTGTTTAGTGCCTTCAGAAACTGGATAGATTCCAATAGTTCTATAGACTACCTTAGCGATAGCAGCCCCAAGTACAGCTGCTGTACCAGATGGGGAGTCATTCCTGGAGTAGACTGTGAGGGCTGAGGCTCATGGTATGTAGCCATTGTCTTGATGAATACATTCTTTTTCATTCTAATTAGAAAAGAGGATCAGAAATGGTTTGCATTCTTCTGCAATGGAAAACAGTATTCATTTACAATTTTGCCTCAGTTCTGTTTCTCCCCTATGTTTTTCTTATTCTCTGATACAATACAGTCTGAAGAGGCCTTGATCACCCAGACATTCCACAGAACATCACACTGATCTCCTTCATAGATGACATCATGATACCATGACAGGTTGAACATGAGGTGACTAGTATGCAGGGTTTTGGTAAACTATGTATGTCCTAGTAGATGTGAAGATTCAGGGTCAGACACCTCAGTGAAGATTTTAGGGGTCCAGTGCTGAGGGGCATGCCGGAATAGCCTCTTCAAAGTGAAAGACAAATTATTATATCTTGCATTTTCTATCACAACCACACACAAAAGAAAATTTTTTTAAAAAAGAAAGAAACTGTATTTGGTAGGCCTCTTTGAGTTCTAGAAGCAACATACCCCACATCAAGGCATCAAGGATATTGCTCTCACCCCTGTATCAGGTGACATGGAAGGCTGCTAGCTTCGAGTACAGTTCAGAGCAGAAAAGCATACTGTGGCATGTCCAGAATGTGGTGCAATCAGCCCTGCCACTGGGGTCATATGACTCAGGAGACCGTATGGTGTAGAAGGTATTAATAGTGGAAAAAAGATGCAGTATGGAGTTTATTGCAAGCTCCAACAGAAGAATCCTAATGCAGGCCTCTGGGATTCTGGAATAAGGCCATGGCATTTGCAACCTTACCCTTTAAGAAATCCCTCTGAGAAATAGCTCTTGGTTTGTTATTGGACCTCAATAGATGTAGAACACTTGACCATAGGACTCTAAGTGACTGTGCATCTGAAATTGCCAATAATGAGCTTAGAGACACCAGATTATAAAGTCACATGGCCCCAAATCAGTCTATCATAAAATGGAAATGGTATATCTGGGATTGAGCCTAAGAAGAGCTAGAGGACATGAGTAGGCTGCATGAGCAGACGGCCCAGATCCCATGTCATCCACCACAGTTGTGCCAGTGCCCCTTTCCTAGCTTGTACCTATTGCCAAATGGGTGTTCCAATATGACCAGCTGAACGAGGAAGAAAAAGCCAAAGTTTTGTTTATGGGTGGCTCCGCCTGGTACTTCACTGCAAGCTGAATGTTGACAGTAGCTGTATTATAGCTTCATCAGGTATGGCTTTGAAAGATAGTGAGGAGGAAGAATCTTCCCAGTAGGCAGATCTGGGAGCCAGGCTCCCAGTCATTACTCTATGTGGAAAGTGAAATGGTCTAAAATGTGGCTATAGATCCTGGGAAATGGTCAATGACCTGGACATCTGATAAAGGACTTGGAATGAAAGGATTGGAGGATTGGAGATAAGAAAGTCTGGGGTAGAGTCTTGACAATAAAAATTTGGAAGTGGGCACAAAGATTTTGTTTCATACGTTAATGCCCACAAGAGAGCATTCACCATGAAAGAAGCACTGAACAATTAAGTGGATAAAATTATTTGGCCAGTTGACATTAACCAGGCTTCATCATTGGTTACCCCAGCACTGGTACAATGGACAAATGAATAGAGTGGACGTGATGGAGGTGACATATTGGTCCAGTAGTATGGACTTCTTACCAGTGCAGATCTAGCTAATGCTATCTATGAATGTCCAAATTGTTAGCAACACTGAGCCCCTCATTCCTTTTGGAGACCAACTGGCTACTTGGGGGCAGGGTGACTACACTGAGACCTTTCCATCCTGGAATGGCTAGTGGTTCATCCTCACAGGGGTAGGTACCTATTCTTAGGATAGACTTGCTTTATCTGCCTGTAAAGCATTATAACAACACTGCTCTCCAGGGACTTCTAGAAGTCCTGATCCACATGCATCATCTGACCAGGAGATCCCCTTCACATAGAAGGTGGTATTGGAATGGGCTCATGTCCATTGCTTGTATCACATAGTGTACCCAGAGGCCATTGGCCTCATAGAGTGCAGCAATGTCTTTTGAAAGCAGCAGCAGAAGTGTCAGCTTGGAAAAAATACTCTGAGTGGATGGAATGCCATCCTTTAGGATGCAATGTATTTATTAAATCAGAGACTCCTATATGGTGCTGTGTACTCAGCAGAAAGGGAACGTGAATTAAGGAATGAGGGGTGGAAGAAGTGAGCCCATTTACCATCACTCCCAGTGACCCATTGGGAAATTTTGTGCTTTCTGTCTCTGCTACTCAAGGGGAGCGATTTTGCTAGAAGACACAGCAAGGCTCCCAAAGAGCTACAGATTACAGCTGCCATGAGATGGCTTGGAATTGTGTTTCCCCCGACCAGCTGGCAGAAAGAAGACTCACCACACTAGTGAAGGAAATTGACAATGATCAGAAGAGGAGGTAGGGCTACTTCTACACAATGGGACAGGGAGGAACACAGGCGGAACACAGATGATCTACTTGGATGTGTCCTGCTACTCCTGACCCATTGTAACTATGAAAAAACATGTGCTGTCACTCAGAACTGTGAAGGATATGATCATCAGGGGCTCAGATCATCAGGAGTGAAGGTTTGGGTCACATCAAGTGGTAAGTCACCAAGACCTGCTGAAGTGATAGCGGAGGATGTAGGGAGGGAATTTAAAATGGAGACTGGGGGAGGGAGCGGAGGAAGACTAGTTATGGTCTTGAGATCAATTGCAGTGATGAGGGCTGTTGTTCATCCATTAACCTTGCTCTTTTGAATTTTCTTTCAGGAAGAAAGACCCCCAGGAAATGTGGGAGAGAAGCTGCCTGAACCTAAGTGAAGTGGAGCCACATGGCACAAGAGGTGGACTATGAGAAGAAGCCTCACACCCCCCCTCCTGTAAGGAGGATAATGGACAAAGGACTCAAGCTGCTGTACTCTGACATCCGTTGTCCTATTTCTGCTGAGGTCTTGCTTTGCATGAGTTGCTCCTAGCCAATAACTGTGAGTGGTAAGAATTCTAAAGCAAGCCTGTTCCAGATGGTCTACCTCGGCTCAAGGACCCTTGACAATCTTGCCAAACCTTTCCTAGACTGAGTAGGGGTCTAGCATGCTTCCACGCAACCTTCCCTCCCACTCTCCTTCCCTTAGGGGTCAGATTCCCATAATGATCTGATGGTTTTCCCAGCTTTCCCTATCTCCCTCCCCATTTTCTTTCGCAGATATTTCTCCTAATAAGACCCTTGAATGTTTAATCCCCTTTTGGTCCAAAATGTCAATTGTTCTGAAGTTGAGAAACCCTGGTTTACAGAGATAATAACAGTGGGAGTTGAGTATCAATATTGGCCCAATTACTCTGTGATTGCCTGGAGGTAGAGCTCTTGGGGATTGGTCCAGATGGCAGATACTGCACCAAGGAAAATGATGTTTCTGAGAAGCACTTGGACTAAGAGTAACAGAATTCTGCTTCCAAGGGGTTTGGTCAGAACTGACTTGCTCTGAGAATATATGGTCTTAACAACTCTTTCTACTCTGGCTTCCTTCCTCCCTTCCTTCCTTTCTTCTTTCATTCCTTCATTCCTTCACTCTGTCTTCCTCCTGCCCCCTCCTCTCTTCTCCCTCCTCTTTTCTGGCCCCAGTGACTTTTTGTCTCTTGCCTCAGTATTGTGTAGTTAGTAAATGGCAATGATTACTCAGTAGTTCCATCATGAAAACATAATTCTCATGCAAGCTGTCTACGAGGACTTTTAGTTTGAAATTTCTCATGGTTTGGTTTCGGATAAAAGGTGAATGTTCTTGGAAAGTTTGAACTTAATCAGAAAAGTTATTTTAGAATTATGGTCTTAGGGTAATTGCTGGTCTTTTAGATCTGGAAATATTTTCTTACCAGTTATTGTCCACTCACTGCTAGGAGATTTGCGTTAATAAATTTATCACTTAATAATTTTTTCCTCCTCTTCAGTTCTTACACATTTGCACATAGTTTCACTTCTGCTGTCAGCACTGTACCCCCAAATTAAAGCTGATTTTAATCCAACCTCAGGTTTTAACTGGGTCAGGTTTGCTAAGAATCAAGCCCACTTTTATCAGCTCTTTTCATAAAATTGGTCTGGGTTTCAAGAACATAATGAAACCAGAATGTGGGGGAGTTTAGAATATAGTCTGGTCTCAATTTGTCTGCTCTTTGAAAACCACGGTCTGGTTTCAACCCAACTAACCTTAGATAGTTTAATTTAAAAAATAGTGACTAGAAAGATCCCACCAACCCTTGGAATACAATAGCACCCTTCTAAGGACAATGAACCCAAAGGAAAAGGAAGTATGACATTTTTTCTTGTTAGATTTGCCAATGAAGTAAACTGATAGATATTTTAAAATAAATGTATCAGAATTTATGAGTGCTAGCTTTTTCAGGACATGATCTTGGCATCCAGTCAGCCCTATTTATTTCTCGTGTCTCTATCTTGATCAGTTTTCTTCATCTGGGTTCCCAAATGTCTTGCCTCACCTGCAGGCCCTGTTTTACCTCAGTCCTCACTGAAGTTATAAGGGTTTTAAAATTCTCAGTCCTTCACGGAATGAAGCTTAGCATTATTAACTATCCAAGACTTAGATCCAATGAAGTTCTGACCTTTGGACTCTCACTTTGGAAGTGGCCAGTAGGCTCCCACCCTACTCAGGTAAGATTTCGCATTCCTCCAAGTCCCTTTGCCCACATCTCGGATGACTAAGTTTCTGCTTTTAGCCTTTTGAGTCTTGCTCTTCCCCTGAGGCCAGAAGCCCTGACCTGATCTCCATCTTTTTATCTTGGGGCTGGCGCTCATCGGTCTGTGGGCAAACCTTCTGAATAAATAAGTATCAGGCTACTATCTGCCTGGATTCCTACTTTTTGTGCTCTACTCACTGTGTACAATCTCTTTTCCTCGGCTCAGAGTTGTTACTTAAATTGTGCCTTGTGAAGGTTTGGCCTAACTCACCATCTGATTCCCCAGGGGCCTGAAGCTCAGCTGTCGTTCTGCACTAGTGACGGATAAGGAGAGAGTCGGTCTTCTCCACTTCCATTTGCTTTGTGTGGCCATGGAGTAGGATCACACTGCTTGCTCGAATCCAAGATGTTCATCCCTTGTTCTCCGGCTGCCACCATTACTGAAAACGTTCTTGGTATTCGAAGCCCTATAGCACGATCCCACCAACACCTTCAGAGGAAGCAGTTATTTACTGTTTGATTATGAATCTGCTATCCCCCACAACAACGATTTCCTCACTATCTGAGGAGCATTTATGATCATATCTTGGTTTTGATCACCAACTAATAAGACACTGCATTTTTTTCTTCCCCATCAAAATGAGAATAATTCCAAAAGAGGCATCCCAGGGATTTTCTGAATAATGACAGTATCACTGGAAAAATCTAGTCTTCCAAGATGGCATATTCAAAGGGCTGCAGTCATCTGAATTTGAAGTTTTATGGATGCTCACATCCACATGAAGATAAAGCAATTGAACCTTTCATCACTCAAAGTCTTTGTTTTGCTTTGATTTTTAGATACAATGAGTTGTGGGGAGCCAGTCAGCCTTACATTTCCTTGGGATTCTCCTCATGACACCTGGAGACATCTCCTTTAATGTAGGGTCCCATGTGGGAAAGAAAGGCTGAATGTCTTCTTTCTCATGCTTCCTTCTGCCAGAGAAGAGGCTGGTGTGTTTGGGAGCCTTCGACCACACTCCCATAGCACAGAGAGGAAAGTACCTTGAAGTAGGAATATTATTCTGACATAAAGGGATTGGCTAGATAATTTAAAAAATTGCTTAGGATTAGTTCTTTAATTTTCTGCCTTTGTACTCTCAAGAACATGTCTGATTTGTATTACTGAATATGGGAATTTCTAGGAATCTCTGATACCTAATTCTGACAGGTTTTCCCCATAACACCTTGAAGTCCATCTTAAACTGAGAGTAATCTGTTTGAATGAGCTACTTGGTGTGTCTTTTGTGATTTGTCAGTTAGAAACCAAGGACACGTACCTAGAGAATGCAAAGCCTGCAGCTGACATGAATGAAGCCTGGCTTACCTCTCTGCCTGTGAGGATCAGTTTTTCCTTTTTACAATCAATCAGAGGCCAAGAGATAGACCTTAAAGTTCTGATTCCCATATTCAAGATCTCAGTGACTTAGGGCCTGGATAGCTCAGACTACATTAAATAAACTTACCTTCCTCTTCTAAAATTTATCATAATCCTTTATTCGCATGTTCAATTAACCACACATAGAACATTGCTTATCTTTGGGGAAAGGAATGTGTTTCTTGATGTGTACAATATTTTTCACAGTACTCTAGGAAAATTAACACAAGAAGTGCTTCAGATTATTGTGATGCCAATGGGGTAACAAAAGTAGAGAAGCTGATGGTATAGTATGTTGTGCTGATGAAATTGCTTCTTTGGTCGATATTTCAGTAACTAGAGTTCTTAAGTAAAGTCATCTTGGATTTCAAACCTCTGCATGAAAGAGAAGAAGCTAAATTCATATCTTATTGTCTTTAAACTTTTTCCAAAAACAGGAATGCTCAAGTTCTGATGAACTGATACATGGTGTTCTATTAACAATAAAAAACTTTAATTTTTATTGTTTGTAACATCTATTTTTCTAATCACAAATAATAGATACGCATTCAAAAAGATGGAAAATAGTGGTAGATGAAATAAGAAAATAAAAATTCTAAAATAATCACTGTTCGTATGCTGCTGTATATAATTCTGCATGTATTTTCACTTTATTTTTACAAAATGAATCATATTCTAAATATAATTTTCTAACCTGCTTTTTCCATTTACATATCACGAAGGGGAAAATATACAGATGAGAAAATTAAACTCTAGTGAGATTAAATGATTATATGATGAAAATGATTTCCATTCAGGTAGCATTAGAGCCAAATCTATAATTCAAAACTCTGAAATCCCATGTCACCATTTTATGCATTTTACTCCTTATTTGCTTATAACCAAATCTGAAACAATAAATCCGAATTAGAGTGTGTGAGGAAATCTTATCTTCCCCTGATGTGTTTTAGCTTGGCTGAACGTTTGCTGGGAAACACAGAGGTAAAGATCAATTGGCTCAGAATTTATTGAAAATATCTTATAGAAAATGATTTGTATATTTTATAGATTTGTTTTCAACTTTAAAGCTTCAAGTTGAAGTCTGTGTGCAGGAACAACAGGCACTGAATCTTGGTGACATCCCAAACTGCCATAAATCTATAAAAAATTATCGTCTAACCTAGTGTCAGAGAAATTTGGTTAAATCTTTTCCTGACTTTAAAGTTGGTGACTTAAAAAAAAAAACATTTATGCTGTAGTAATTTGAGTTAAAGACTTTTAAAAGAGGTTCTATGAGTCTTATCAATCACAATCATTTTATTTGCTAAATTTAGTACTAGAGTGACGCTATCTGTACATTCTTTGTATAAAAACATCTAGCAGAGCATCTTTTTTGGGGTTTGGTGATTTCAAGAGGTTTTGGAATTTTATGAGAGTTCCACCCACAATCAAAACCAATGTTCTCTTATGGCTGATTAATTCTGTCAGATGGGTCAGAATGGATATTTCTTTGAATATATGCAAATTATCCTTCATTTAAAGTTTCTGTTTTGTCTTTCTCTGCTCCATTTGCTTCTCATTTCTCTTCTTCTTTCTTCTCATTTTCCTCTTTACTTCCATTCTCTTAAACTAAAAATCATGAGGCTTTTCTCTCCAGTTTTTCTTTGCTATGGGAGATATTGAAGTCAAAGAATATATTCAGATTTACAAAGGACATTCACTTTCACAGACATTTTCTGATGCTAATTAAAAGAAGGCCCGGCTATCTAGACAGAGCCCAGAGAATTTGAAAGTAATTCATTTTCTCAAATAAAAACAGTGGTTCCAAATGATAAGAAGAAAAATTGCTTTTGCTCAGCAATACTTATCACCATAAACTTGGCTACTGAATTTGTCCTATAAATCAGGATAATAAATTCCAGTAGCAAAGATTTAATTGTTAAAAATTAACTTCCTTTAGCTTTCTTGTATCATGAATTAAAAATTTCTAACCACCTCGTATGTTCTTTAGTACACATTTGTCTATCTTATCCAAAGGGTGAAATGCAGGGGATATAGTTGACTGACGCTTCTTGACCCACTTATATTTTGAAAGGACAGGAAACAAATGTTTTTTGTATATTCCACTTGTCGGTATTTTTTAACCAAATAACACAAATGACCAGAACTGCAAAGTTTGCATGTAGGGTAAGAAACTTATGTGATCAGAATGAATTTAAATAATGTTGAGAAATAACAAAGATATAAGCAATGCATTCCTTGGGGTTTTAAAGCCCATGTCATTTCTGTAACATGATTCTCTTAGATGAGTATGGAAGCTAAGCTCAATGTACGTGCCAGGCAAAAAGACCCTGGGTTTTCGTTTCAGTGCATTACTCTTACTGCCTTCAGCAGGCCCTGATGTGCCCATGTAAGTGCAATTTAGTTTCCTGCTCATGGATGAAGCTCTGGGACAGAGATTTTCCTCTTAGAGCATAACCCATGACACAGGGCCTGCTAGGAAAGCTGCTAAATGCAACCAGCTGCTCCTAAATTATATACTCCTAAAACACACTTGAATAATACGGTTCACTGAGCCAAAATTTCCTACATGGCCTCTCTCCATCTCATTTAGTTATTCCACAACTGAGTAACCTGTTAGAAAATTGTGCCCAGGGAAAGGCAAAGCCAAATGATCCATATCTCAGATTCTGGCTGGTTATGATTCAGTGTGATGCGTGGTCAGAATTGTAGATGATGAGGAAAAACAAGAATGTTTCTCCCTTGCCTTAGCCAGTTAATGATGCATTTACAAGTTCATTCTTTTTGTACTTGGAAAGAAGCCAACTTGGCTACAGATTTTGTCCAGATTACATTCAGAGAAGAGCAAAAAGTATGGTCAATACATATTGTAAGACCAATGAGATGCTTTCCAAGATGGTGAATGCCAATTGAATCCATCAACATGACCATAATTGTGTGTGTGTGTGTGTGTGTGTGCATGGTAAAGTACATACAAAGTAAAATTTACCATTTTAAACATTTGAAAGTATGTAACTCAGTGATATTTAGTATTCACTATGTTGTGCAACCGTCACCACAATATAATTTAAGAACATTTTCATCACCTGGACGCATCAAGTAACCACTCTCCATACCCACCCCTCCCTACAATACCTGGTAATCAACAGTCTGCTTTCTGTCTCTAAGGACTTGCCTATTCTAGATATTCCAAATATATGGAATCATACAATATATGACCTTTTACATTTGGTTTCTTTCACACAACACAATGTTTTTAAGATTCATCCGTACTGAAGCACGCGTCAGTACTTCATTCCCTTTTATGGCCGTGTAATATTCCATTGTGTGGATTTAGCACATTCTGCACATTCTGTTTATCCATTCAACAGTTGATGGACACTTGAGTTTTTTTCCCACCCTTTTTTTTTTTTTAAGATTTTATTTATTTATTCAACAGAGAGAGAGAGCACAAGCAGGGGGAGCGGCAGAGGGAGAGGAAGAAGCAGGCTCCTTGCTGAGTGGGGAGCACGATGTGGAGCTCGATCCCAGGATGCTGGGATTATGACCTGGGCTGAAGGTGGCTGCTTAATGAACTGAGCCACCCAGACGCCCCATTTCCATCTTTTGGCTATTGTGATTGGTGCTGCTATGAGACCATAGGTTTTAATTTTTACTCAAAATCTGATTTGCTGATTTGTGTTTGCAGGTACCTAAAACCTACCAGAAAATTTGGTGGGGCTGTTTCAACTTGCAAACTTGAAGGAAATTAGAGCCAGAAGCCCTGTTAGTCTAAGAGGTCTTGGGAAGATGGTGAATTTTGGCGAAGGTATAGTGAGAAGAGAAATTGAGTTAAGGACTTTGGGGCCTCATTTTGGTTCTGCCATCAACAGGCTGTCCACGTAATTTTGAGTAGATCACTTCACCTCCCCTGGGCCTTTGTTTCGTCATCTATAATATGGGAGAGCAAAACTCACTAACATCTAGGATTTAACACCTACAACAGGCTGTGAGAACACACTGTGTTCCTTCTTATCTAACACACAATTCTGTACCATCACAGCTGCTACTGCTCACACTGCAAAGGAGTAAAGATGCTCCTTTTCTATGCTTAAGGTGTGAATATAACAGTTTCCTACGAACTGGAGGTGTGGAGGAGGTCATGGCCTGAAATCATTCAAATGCTGCAGTAGCAGTAGGGCTAGATATAACATAGCTCAAAATATGAAAACAGTGATTGTCTCAGTAACCAAGAAACTGAAATAAGTGCTTGAGGCTGAGGTTAATCCAGCCACAGATATCATGGGAGAAATGGATCCCGTCAAATGTTTGACACTTCCAATGTTACTCTTTAGAGAGCTTGTAACTCTTTGGGACTGGGTAGGTTATTCAGCATTAAAGAAAATTTTTAGTAACACTCTAAGCTTTCCTACTCTTTGCAGTAAGACAAGAAAACATTAGTGACTTGCGACATTTCTGCTTTTGTAAAATGGAAGGATACTAGGCTATGTCAACTTGTTCCAAATGGAAATGAGTTACACTCTGAGTGTACCATTCAGGTGGGGTGAGCTGGGGTGCATAATAGGTCAAATATCAGAATATTTACTTTTCCCTTTCTATTTCTTCTTGATGATAAAGAAATAAGATCTAGATGCACAGGAATAAAATCTAAATGTGTGATCCTGGGCAAGTCAATTAACTTCTCAGCATCAGTTTTCTGGTCTGTAAAATAAAGAGGTCTTCTATTTTGAAAACATTTATTCTTGGCTTTTGGTAAAGTTGCTAACACGAATTATTCATGGCTAGCTATGTTGCAACAGGGGTGAAGGATTAAGAATAAAACACAATCCAACTTTCATTTTATTTTTAGGTGTAAGAACCTAAGGAGATTGAGGGATAATGGCTAAAACCAGAAATATAATAAGAGACCATTATACATAAATGGAGATAAGATATTCAGAAGGATTTAATTACATAAAGTAAGGTGCTTGGACAAGTAGAACACAGATCCCCCTACAAATTGCTTTGACCACAGTTGACTTCGTCATTTATTCATATTCAAAAATATTTGTTTTCATCTCTACATAAGTAAAGCTCTGACAGGTGAGGATTAACCTTCAAATGAAGCAGCTTCGACATTTCATTTTGTCATTCAGATCAGCAAATAAAACTTAACTTCCCTGACAACCCTTTCTACTTTCCTCCCAGCAAGGGGACAATGTAGACTGAAAGGCCAGCAGAATCAATTCTATTTCCCCGCTAAGGGGCTGTCAGAAGGTCCACAGCTCAGAAGCATCCAGTTTTACCTGACTTTATGATGTGGGTGACAGTTCCTTAGGGACTAAAAATTAATCTACCACGTTTATTTAAGTGAGTTCTTGCCCAGCCCATATTTTCACCCTTTAATGGTAATGAAGCTAAAATTTCTTTCCAGTCACTTTGCATATCATTTCCTCTCTCTTAGCTCTCTTTCGAAGTGAGATGATTGACAGGTTCTTCTTTAGCAATCACTTGGGCAGATGATTTTCTTTTTCCTTTGAAGTCGATTTTGAAAGGAGTTGTACTGTGATGAGCTAATTAGCACAAAAGCAGAGTATATAACCTTAATTAGGCATGATAATAGGCTCAACGTAATGGGATGTCCTGAAACTGCACGCTATGCAAATATTAGACTTTTCATTCCTCCCATTACATCTGAAACCATCAAGCAAAGGATGTTTTGCAGTATGTACCACAGTCAATGGCAGGTGCACGTCTTTCAACTAAAGGTTGGTTTTTTGGGTGAACTAGCTGGGGAAAGGATTATAGGAGGAGGTTTAGGAAAAAAACAAGCTTAAAAAACTGAGAAGTCCAATTAAGCTCAGAATGAGCTTTATAAATTCAGAGGAGTTTTACAATTAGGTAAAACAATCCAGTTACCCTACCCAGACTCTACCTCATCTGGAATTCTGAACACACTTCACTGTAGGCATCACTGTCAATTATGCAAATATTTTGAGACCTTTCAAATCCAGTAACCACTAACTACTACAAAACCAGTCTGACGTTTACTCAAACTGGTAGGATATAGGAAGATAGTGAGGAAATGAAATCACAGTGAATCCCCAAGTCCTAATTTTAGCCAATTATTTTCATTTCCTTTACCACCAACTCCCCCCCCTTTTTTTTATTGGAGCAGTAAAAGTAAATAACAAAATTGACTTTCCTCTTTCTATCCTGAAATGAAAATATCTAAGGATGGACTACCCCCAGACATGTGAGTATTCGATCACTGAATAATTGAGAGCTCACAATACATAATTCTCAGTTTATGTCTGGAGTTGTGACTTTTCAAACTCAATCAGGGGCTTATAAAATAAGCTATTTGGTTTCAGATACTGATGGGAACACTGATAACAGCAGATAGTAAGTGCATATGAGAATAGTCAGTCCCTGATTTAAGTCTGATGTACCATCCATTCATTATAATAATAGCTGAAGTTTGAAATCCATACTTTTCTCCGTATTTAATATATAAGCTAACATTTACTAAGCACATACTATATTCTAGGCACAGTTTTTAACATTTTATTGGCATAGCCTCATTGAATCATCACAATAACCATATAAGATAGCTGCCATAGTTAGCTATATTTTACAGAGGAGGAAGCTCAGGATCAGAGAAGTTCAAAAACTATACCCAAGATCACACATCTAGTAAGCAGTAGAGTCAGGATTTGAACTCATGTCTGACTCCAGCCATGCTTTCACCACTGTGCTGGGCTCATTAGTGCCTGTCAGCCCCCTGATCAAATCCTTTCTTACCATTACTTTTCCCAGAGCTGGAAATGAGATGCAAGAAAAAGAAAAAGAATTCAGACCTAAATTGAAATGGAGAAATTCTCCATCACCTGTTATGTACAGAGGAGACCCTAGTTAGATGCTGTATGTGGGGTGAATGTGTGAGTGTCATGGAAACAGAGTTTGAAATAGGGCAGACAGAATTGCACACAACCGACTGTAATAAATACTACATATTATTATTGTACATGAGCTAATAGGGAAAAAGTAAGTACTGGATGGGAATGAGTCCAGGATTTAAATCCAGTCTTTGCCACTCATCAGCTGTGGGATTGAATCAAGCCGGACTGTATAGGAAATAGATGGTTCAAATAAGAGAGTCAGCAGGACTATTTTAAGAGGTATAAGGAGGGTAAGGAACAGAAAACGTTAATGTACACAGATGCTAGCAACACACTGGAAGCTGGTACTCCCAGGGCTGAAAGGACCAGGGGAAGAAACAGTGAGAATTGGCTCATAGGAGGGGTAGGGGGTACCTGACACAAGCTGTGGTTGTGCAGAGCCACTGTTACTGCAAGAGATAAGGTCCTGAATCTGGGAGAGAGCAGGGAAGAAATACCCTGACCTCCATCTCTTGCCTTTGGATCTTTTCCGGGTGTTTCCCATCTCCTGATCCCTCCCAGAAGCCAGTCTGCCAGGGAACCCCATGGTCCATGGGGGTCTGTCTCCCAGGTGGAAAATGGATGTAAGGAAGGGGGTGGGGAATTGCCCTGAGAAAGTCACTTCTCTTTAAATTTCAGTTTGCTTCTCTGTAGTATGGTACCTACAGTTGTAATAGTGGCCTTACAATTTTTTACTTTCCACTTTTTATTTTGAAAAACTTCAACTGTACAAAGAATTTTAAAGAATAGTACCATGAGGGGCGCCTGGGTGGCTCAGTCATTAAACGTCTGCCTTAGGCTGGGCTCATGATCCCTGCTCTGCTATGAGCCTGCTTCTCCCTCTCCCACTTCCCCTGCTTATGTTCCCTCTCTCGCTGTCTCTCTGTCAAATAAATAAATAAAATCTTAAAAAAAAAAAAAGAACACACAGATATACTCTTCACTTAGATTCACCAATTGTTAACTTTTGTCACTGTTGTTTTATTCTTTTTCTCTCTGTAATCACACAGACATACACACTTATTCTTGTGAGCCATTTGAGAGTTGCTTGCTGACATCCTGCTACTTTATCCGTAAATACTTAAACAAATATCATCTAAAAACAAGATGTTTCCCTACATAACCCTGGTTAAATGATCACACCCAGCAAATTTAACATTAATAGGTTGTCAAATATAGTCTATATTCAAATTTCCTCAAGTGTCTCAATAATGTGCTTTATAGTGTTTAATTTTTAACCAAGCATCATACATTGGATTTTATTGTCATGTCTCCTTAATCTCCTTTAATCTAGAACAATTTTCCAGGTTTTTTTCTTTTCTAATCTTTCATGATATTAACATTTTTGAAGAATCAAAGGCCCATTCCGAAGGCCAGTTGTTTTGCAGAATGATCCCAGTATGGATTTGCCTAGTTGTTTTTTCCATGATTAGATTCAGTTTAACCAATTTTGTCAATAATACTGCAGAGGTGTTGTGTTCTCAGAGCATTATATCTGGAGTCACATGATGTCAAATATCTCATCATGGGTGATCTTTAGTTTGAGCACTTGGTTAAGGCAGTATCTGCTAGATTTATTCATTATCTTTTCCCCTTTGTAATTATCAAGCAATCTATGGGATGATACATGTGAATATATCTTTTTTTGCCAACATTCTTTTTACCCAATGTTTTTCAAAATGATTGAATTATCTTGCTGCTGCAGAAATAGTTTTATGAAAGTATAATTAGGGAACTTGGCAAACTTCTTTGAAAGGTCCTATTAAAAGCCTCGTGTCTTCTTATATTAAACTATTTTCACTAATTTAGCTATTCATTTAATAAATATTTATAGTGTTCTTCAGTGAAGACTTGCCTGTGAAATTTTCATCAGTGGCTTCATGGTTGCCCAAACCAATGTCTCTAGCTCAGATCTTTCTTCTGTGTTCCAGACCACATTGACAATTATTTTTGAGTCTCTCCACCTTACCATCTATAAACTCAATGTGCCCAAGGGGAACTCATCATTTTCACTTCCTGATCTGCTCTTCTCATGTTCCCTACTCTAGGAAACTGTACTTCTGTTTTCTCAATGACTCTATAAGTAAAAAGGAGTCTTTTTCTTGAATGTCCAGATACTACAGTAGGTCTCTTATACATGCTACCTGCATTATCTCATTTAATCCTTGTAATAGCCTCAAGATACAGTCACTATTTTCTGGAAGACGTTGGACTGTGAGCCCCAGATCAAGAGCTAGCAACTCTTCGTGCTAGGATTCAAATCTAGTTCTCTTTGACCTTAAAGCCTTTGCTTTAGTGTCGTGATTAACGGCATCACTGGCTTCAAATCCTGGCTCTACCACTGATTATGGGGGATTGAGTAAATCTCAAGTCTCGGTGCCTTGGTTTTCTCTTAAATAAATTGAGAAAAACTATAATCCCTGCCTTATTGGGTTGTTTTGAGACTTGAATGAGATAATATTGACAAACATTTCAACGATTCTTGGCAGTACCACAGTACCTCCCAAGCCATAAATCTGGTGTTTTCCATCCATTCACTGCTTTTGGATTAGTCCCCTTAGGGACTTTGTCACCACTGTTGTCATTGCCTTAGTTTAGACAAGGAACTGGCATAGTCTGCAGGCCAAATCCAGCCTCCACCTGCTTTTGTAAATAATGTTCTTTTTTTAATTGGGGCATAATTGATATTGTGAATTATGTTTTATTGGAACACAGCCATGTCCATTCATTCATGTATTTTCTGTGGCTGTTTTCACCCTGCAACAGTAGAGTTGAGTAGTGGCAACAGGGACCATATGACCTGCAAAGCCTAATATATTTATTTACTGTCTGTCCTTTTACAGAAGTTTGCCAATTCCTGATTGCCTGGGGTATTGCAAGAGCCTCCTTCCTGGCTTTCCTGGTTCTATCGTATTCCTCCTTGAACCCATCCCCCACCCCTTCTCCTGTGTAAGGGGGAGTTTCCCTAGGATGTGAACTCAGCCATGCTAATTTGCTCCTTTTGGTTCATTGGCCCCCAGTGCCAAGAACATCAGCTTCCACCTACTGCGGAGTCCCATACTAGACTTGTCCTCTGGCCATAACGAGTGTTTTATGCCCTTTCCAATCTTGGCACATGCTATTCTTTTTGTCTCAATACCCACCCCTGGCTCTTGTCCTCAATAGTAAGCTCAGGTGTAACTTTTTCTGATTTCCACAGGCTGAACCAATGGCTTCTGCTCTTCTATGGCTGTGCAACATACTTCAATTTCAGCATTTCTCCACTCTCTCACGATCATAGGTTTACCTATCTTCCCTGCTACTTCTGTGGGCTCCTCTCAAGGGCCTGAACGTACGTTTTCCAGTTTTGTATCTTCAGTACCCCGTCCGGGATCTGGCCTTTAGTAAGGTTAGGTTGCTCCTGTCTGCTGGCATTTCAGCTGGGTTTGAAGGCTTATATAAGGTGCTAGGGGAGTATAGAAAACAGCCTCGGGAGAAGCTTCCGGGGGAGCTGTCACATTAGCTAACCCCTGGAGGATAAGGAGGATTAAATAAGATAATGGGAGAAAACAGGCATTGGAAAAGCATGGGTAAAGTGGATGAGACCCAAAAGAGGTGTGTTGGAGAAAGGACAAGCAGAAGAAGGGGGCATGTGAGGAAATGCTGGAAGCCAGGCTAAAAAGAGAGGCATTAGGTCCATATTCTATAAAGCGTCCTCTGCTGTGCTAAGCTATTTGAACAATGGGAAACCATAAAGGACTGGAGCAGGCAAACACCGTATTCCATGCTGTAACTGTCTGTTCGTATGTCAGTCTTCTAGAAGTCCCTTAAAACATTAACTATGTTTTGTCTGGTCATCATTCAGTCTAAGTGCACATACCATATCACTGGCATATCATAGGTTCTCAATAAATGTCTCTTTCATTATTCGAGTATATGAAAACTCTTCAGTATTAAGGGAGGTAGCCCCCAATGTTTAGTATTCTCTTACAGGAGGAACCCTTATCCTGTTTACAGTTTTCATAAATTTAAGAACTTCAGTCATATTTAACCCTAGGCCTTGGATTTTATGCTTGAAAAATTCCCTTTAGAAAGAAAAACAAGTCTATCCTCTTATGGAAGGTTTGAATCTCTTGGGTCATTTTGGCTGACTTTTTCTGGACCTTCTCCAACTCTTTGTTAAGGCTTTCAAGAATACCTGAATTCTTTCCTAATCTGCAAACCAGAGGCAAATTTGTTTATTTCTCATGATTTTTGTATTTTCTCTCAATGAAATGCTAAATGGAGCTTGGAGAAATAAGCTCTTATTTGTAAACTTGCCAGAGATGGTGAATGCAAAGCTTTTATTAATGATGTCCACAGACTAACGCTGCCGTAGGTGAAGGGCTCAGACCAGCAGCTTAGCAGTTTTGGAGATGTGAATGAAGTAAATTGGCCGGTAAAAGATGCCTAGATAATTGGACAAATTGGGACCTAGGGAGACTCCTGCACTCCAGGAAATTCTCCAAGTCTCCACTTATCCTCAAAGTGAACAAGAAGCTTCAGTTTCAAATTGAGTGCATTTTCCATCCATGGATTGGCTTGTTTTGTTCAGTTTTACTTTGAGTGTTTGAGGTTATCTTTTCGACGTAACAGCTAAACCCACGGCTTCCTTTCTCGTAAAACCAAAACAAAAAGGCTTTCTATTCAGGTGCCTTCTGTGCGTGCACATGTGTAGTACATACCTGGGATCAAAGCCAGCTATATAAAGTCCTTGATTCTGTGTGGGTTCAAACACATATCAAAGCTTCAGGATCCTGAAAG
This sequence comes from Ursus maritimus, assembly GCF_017311325.1. NCBI lineage: Eukaryota > Metazoa > Chordata > Mammalia > Carnivora > Ursidae > Ursus > Ursus maritimus. The sequence continues at coordinate 31,179,354 of NW_024423343.1, read as the reverse complement.
GTTTCACTCTGCTTCCTGAAGACCTGACCACTGCTCCCATAAAGCCATGGCTTGCTTTGGATTCCGGAGGCATGGGGCTCAGCTGGACCTGGCTCCTAGGACCTGGCCCTGCACCGCTCTGTTTTCTCTTCTATTTATCCCAGTCTTCTCCAAAGGTGAGTGAGGTTTTTGGAGGATGAAGGTGGAGGAGGTGTTTCTCCCACTTGTGTTTCATTTCTTTTAGCAGTCAAGGACAGTGATTGATTTATCACAAGGCCAGAGGCTAAAGGTAAAACTCCGATCGGGGTTGGATGGCTCTGTATTCCAAGGCAATCAGGGGACAGCTGGCAGCAGCAAATAAGCAGAGCTACAGCTCATAGCGGAGCACCAGGCATTGACTAGGAGCTTAATGAATGTATCTGAGTTGGTCTGAGAGATGAGCAATTTCAGACACTTCTATAAGATTGGAAGAAAATACTGTAAATTTAAGCGATTTAAGAGAGGAAAGATATCTGTAGCCCTTAATGTATTTAAGCTTGGAATCAGGGTAAACTCAAGAATTTCCTTTTTAAAAAACATGAATTTAAGCGACTCATATAAAGTTTCTTTCCCGCCCAATTTAAGATTTTAAGATCTTCGAATTCACTTTTATAAACAAATCAGCTTGTTTAAAATTCATGCCTTCTCTACTCAATTCCAAGTTTTAAGGTCCTCGGTCAATTCTATAAACTAGTTAGCTAATTACTTAAAAAATGAAAGCAGTTTGAAATTGTAAAATAAAAAAAAATGAAGGGGAGAAAGAAAGAAAGAAAAACAAAGAAAACCATCAGTCTGCTTGGCATAAGATCCTTAATGACCACCTGATCTATCTGTGTACTTCCAATGCAGATTCCCCGGTTTTCAGAGGAAATCTTTTGGAGGTTGATACCAAATTTGCTATAGGACCAAAGATGGTGAGCGTCCTCACTGAATTTCAACTTTATTTCTCTCTAGACCGTCTCAGTTAAGAAACCATGTGGTTTATATGAAATATCTTAGGTGCTCAAAAGATATTTGATGATTAAATTATTTCCAGATAAGAAACACTCATGTACATTTTCCTATTCTACACGTTATGAACATGTGAAGATTACTCTTAAAAGTAATTACCTTTACTTTGTGGAAAATTTATCTCATCCTATAACTGATATAGCCCCACTAAAAAATGAGTGTGACCAGATTTAGTGATGATAACTGGGAACTTGCCTAGCGGGAGGGCAGGAAACTTGGTCTTTAGGCTTATTGTCAATACAATAAAGATTATTGAGTGCTCGTATGGGCAGGTTCTAATCGTGGCTCCCAGGAGTTTCTAAGCCAAAGGCAGAAGCTGCAAGAGGTGTGATTAGTGCACAAAAAACCCTTTAATACAGGGTAGAACTTGATTAAATACTGCAACAGAGTTGTAATAGTGCAAAGCTCTCTGATAGACAGGGATGAGGGCTGGGGAAGAAGACTGTTACTAGCCAGCGAGGGCTGCTGGATTAACCCGAGCAATGGCTGCTACCATACTGTTCTTTCTTCTGAGACGTTGTCCGGTCCAGGTACTTGGGAGAAAGGACTAGTGATAGAGTGATTTCTGTAGAGTGATTTATACACAGGAAGAGGTGTCCTAGAAATTCAGACTGGAGTGATAGGATGGGATTGGATCATAGAGGACATGAATGCCACTTAGTTTATTTGTTTTTGCAATCAACGGTATGCAGGGCATCAAAGGCTTTAAGCAGACCGAGTGACATGGTTCATCCAAGTTTTGGCTGTCACTTGTTTGGTCGACTGGAGAGGGGACAGGTTAGTTACAGGAAGGTAATTTGACACAAAGCTACCATTTTGTAGATGACACGAGCCTTTTTTGAATGGAGAGCTGGCCTCCCTTATCCTGTAGAAGCCGGAGGGAGAAAGAACAAAGGAGCACGAGGGTGTTTGAGTGAAGGAGAGAGAGTGGCGGAAGAGGTGGTGGTGGTGGTGGCAGGGGAAGCCCACAGGAGTTAACAGTAGGGTTGCCTCAGCCTACAGAGGAAACGACCCGGTGCCCTCTGCTCTGTGGCTTCCTTCACCTGGCAGCGTCCCTCCCTCTGACAATAATGCCAGGGAATGTGGCGGCTGGCACAGTGATCCAGGGTTCAGCCACAGTGCCCGATAGAGGTACAGGACCAGGTAAATGTAGGCAGAGGTTTGTGAGGTGTGCACTGAGGAGAAGGCAACATTCTATACTTCAACCTCCAAAATTTCCCCTCCCGTAGTTCTATGATAACCTTAGAATAGCAGAGGTGGAAGGCACTCTGTTATCATCTGACCTAATCCCCCCTACTGCATGTGAGGGAAAATGAAGGCTACAGGGGAGGCATGACTGGCCCCAAATCACATATTTCATGGGAGGGCCAGGCCTTCAGTTTGTCACATCAATGTTCTTCCTGCTATAGGAAACTCTTGCCCAATAAGGAAACACCTGGAGAGTAGCTGCAAAACAGCTAAGAGATTGAGGGGACGGGTGGGGGGAGAAGGGAAGGAATGGGGAGTGTTAGCTGAAGGGAGAGAAGCGCTGAAAGGTGAAGCTGGAGGGTGCCCATCAAAGCTCCATTTCTGTTAGCTGGAGATTTTGCCTGAGCCTGGTGGTAGGTGAGCATGAGTTTGCTGAGTTCCCTCTAATTCTCTCTTATTAGGGATGCACGTGGCCCAGCCTGCGGTGGTTCTGGCCAGCAGCCGCGGTGTCGCCAGCTTTGTGTGTGAGTATGGGTCTTCAGGCAATGCCGCCGAGGTCCGGGTGACGGTGCTGCGGCGGGCCGGCAGCCAGGTGACTGAAATCTGCGCCGCGACATATACAGTGGAGGATGAGTTGGCCTTCCTAGATGATTCCACCTGCGCTGGCACCTCCAGTGGAAACAAAGTGAACCTCACCATCCAAGGGTTGAGGGCCATGGACACGGGGCTCTATATCTGCAAGGTGGAGCTCATGTACCCGCCACCCTACTATGTAGGCATGGGCAATGGAACCCAGATTTATGTTATCGGTGAGCAAAACCATATCTGACACCTTTTGCCTTGCTCTCTTCTTGGCATGAAAACAGTGCTGTTCCTTAACTTCAGGTGGTTCATTTTAGGGTTATGGAAATTCTTTTTAAGAGTTTTTTTGGCATACCACAGGGTAGTCTGGTTAATATGGGTGGCCACCCAAACAGCATTCTGACTGCAACGAAAACGGGTTGGGGATAGCGTTTTTTCTACTGGACGTTGGGGCACTCGTCCTGGAGTGATAGCCGTCATGAGGTTTGGCCTTGGGCCTTTGACGGGACACTCCCGGGGAAGTGGCCTCCAGGAGCCAGACTGACCTGTGGACTAGCTATATTTAGGGGTGGACACCAAGGTTGGAAGCTCTTCCCGAACCTCTTCCTTTTTTCACTAGTAGGGGGAGTAGGGCCCTAAAGTTTAGAGAGTGTCTCAAGGAAGCTCTGTTTTGTTGTCTGTTGCAGACCCTGAACCTTGCCCGGATTCTGACTTCCTCCTCTGGATCCTTGCCGCAGTCAGTTCGGGGCTGTTTTTTTACAGCTTCCTTATCACAGCTGTTTCTCTGAGCAAAATGGTGAGTGCAGGGCTGACAACACACCACTTTGGTGGGGATGCCTTCAGCGATAGCAACTGACCAAATGACGCTGTTAAGCTCAGTTTTCTTGAGACGGAGCAAGAAATGAAGAACAGCGGTAAAGGAGGGACAGTGGTAAAGAACGCACCAGAACCCTTGGCATTGGCCTTTGAGGTTTCAGGATGACTAACATTTTAGATGAGTGTGTTTGACATTGAATGTTTGTGTGCTTCTGAACAGGGTTTCAGTTTGAGTAACCATTTGAACAACACAGGGCAGCTGTTTTGCTCTTTGTCTTCAGGACAATTGTACTTAATAACCCTGGAACATGAGATCAGGTTGGGCCACATGCTGCTACAGAAGACCACCTGGATGGATTTTATTCTCCCCCTTAAGTTCCCTCGACTTCACCTGGAAGCCATGTCTTGGTGTCACCCTGCTGGTACCTTCCTTGTCCAAGCTGTAGCTGTCCACACAACAGCTGTCTGGGGCCCCCTGTTACCCAGTCTGCTCAGATGGGAAGTCTTGCCTTCCCCTCCCGCCCAGTAAATGAGAACGCCAGCTTTTATTTATTGCAGTTGTTGGAAGAGACGGAGGAACGCCTCCTGTCAGGATTTCTTTCTGATGGTCTCTTTCAGCCCCCTCTGCCTATGGCTGGCTTTGTCACCACAAACTTCTCCTTCCAGGCCTCTCCTCCTCTCCTCTTCTACCTCCCCTCTCCCCCAACCCAATTCCAAGATCCTGTTCTATTGCTGTCGATTCTTCCTTCCTCATTTGCTAGAAACTGCCACACAGACCAGTAGACTAGAATCTCAGTTTACTGAGGTGATAAAAATTGGGAACTAAGACGGACAGACGAAAAGTAATAAAAAGTACATGAGGAGTGGAGATGAGAAATACAGCTCTAGAACAGAAAAACTGAAGCTTATTATCGTATCAAGCTCTTCCCCTTACAGATAAGATGTAGTCAATTACCATAGGCATTTGGGGTGTTCTTTCTAAAGCTTTCTCAAAGTCTCTTTCTCCTCTCTCGCAGTCAGGGAAAATGACGGCTATTTTTCTTCAGCACAGAGTGATCTATCTAAAGTGAATTATAACAGCTGAATCAAGAAAATCTCCTGGGGCTTATAATTCTGTAAATGTACATTCACTTTTTCGACAGGATGGGGACCCAATATTTGTCGAGTCCTATTATGGCTAGAAACGGCTTCTGTATTTCTCAATAATAATTACTGTTTTGTTTTGTGTTTGGCAGCTAAAGAAAAGAAGCCCTCTTACTACAGGGGTCTATGTGAAAATGCCCCCAACAGAGCCAGAATGTGAAAAGCAATTTCAGCCTTATTTTATTCCCATCAATTGAGAGACCATTATGAAGAAGAAAGAACGTTTTCCGACTTCTAAGAGCTGAGGCAATTCTAACTTTGTGCTATCCAGCTATGTTTGCTTATTTGTATATTTTGGGGGGGATTCATCTCTCTTTAATATAAAGCTGGATGCAGAACCCAAATGAAGCGTACTACAATTCAAAGCAAAGGTGCAAGAAAACAGAGCCAGGATGTTTCTGTCACATCAGATCCAATTTTAGTAAAAGTGTCACTTGGGAGCAATACGGGGATGCAGCATTATAATGTGGGGTCAGGGTTATAGGTTAGGCAGTGGTGCGGTCCAAAGGAAGCAAGGGAAGGGAGTTAGGGAGAGGAGATACTGTACACACTTTGTATTTACATGTGAGAAGTTTATAGCTGAAATGATGTTTTTAAGGTAAATTTTTGTGTTATTTTTCTTAAATGTAGAATTATGTGAAGACTTTAAAAATACTCACAGGGCTATATTTTAGCCAGTGATTCCAACAGTTGTATTGTACCAATATATATTTTTTATTTGATAGTATTGTGCATGGGGGCCACATGTGCTTTTGTGTATTTGCTGATGATTTCAATATAAACACTATATGGCAGTGTCTTCCCACCAGGGGTTCAGGGGAAGTTTTATGGAGGGCTCAGGACACTAATACCCCAGGTAGAATACAAGGTCACTTGGTAACTGGCTTGGAAACTGGATGAAGTCGTAGCTGATTCCTGTAGCCATGTTGGGCTGAATTGGTGTTGACGTGGGCTTTGGGCTTTTATGTTAGCTCCGTTCAAAGGTTTGCGAGGGAGTCAAGACTGGTGTAACTGATTTAACTCCATAGAACGCCACCGTCAAGTAAATGGCTTATTGCAGGAGTCTTGTAGGTATGAACTTCAAGGAAGCTCTAGTTTCACGAGGGCCCCAATTCCTTACACATGGTTAATGCCATGGACAGAAAATGGCAGCAGGTGGCAGAATGGGGTGATGAGGGTTTCTGAAAACTAACACTGCTGGTGTTTTTTAACTCACTATTTTCCATGAAAATGCAACAACATGTATAATATTTTTAATTAAATAAAAATCTGTGGTGGTCATTTTCCATTGTTGTCTTTATCTTCCTTGTATTTGAATATTGTGTTTGAGTTTGTTTTTAATTGATTCATTCAGCAGTTGGTGGAGTCTCCATTATTAGGAATACTGGGAACAGATTGATAAAAAGGCAAATAATGTTTCCTGAGTCAGCTGTCTGCCAGCCATTACCTGCAAGCCATTCTTGGAAGGATCTCTTCCTCTGTCCTTTCGATTTCTTCACAACTATTTGAAATATAAAGCAGGTTACCACAAATAACAGCATAAGGTGTTTATAAGAAACATAGCATTCTCTCTAGCACAAGTTCTTCATCTCCTCTTTCTTGCCTATAAATTTCTCAGCTCAACTCATACAGTTGCCATGGCAACTCCTATGTTGTCAATCATGCTCCCTGAAGCCATTTTGATCCGCTTCCATAGTAAATGGAGCTTCCCTTGTGGCTTCCGAATGGACTGTTTCACGCATGTGGGGAAAACATACCCGTAGTCCTGTGGCGCTATCAGCTGGCAGACCCGGGCCTGGCCCACTGAGCCTTCTGTGAGACTTGGTTAACCAGAGTGTGGCCTCAGTCTACTTGGTTTCCTCTCAAGTTTTCTTATTCTTGACCTCTACATCCTGTTATTGTCTTGTGAAATGCTTCTCAGCGTGGCCAGGGACCACCTATAACCGAATCAACTGGGTCACTTACTACAAATGTTGATTCAAGTGCTTAATCTCAGATGTACTGAATCAGAAGCTGGGTGATGGGGCCAGGAGTTTGCTCTCCCAAGTTCCCCGGTGCTTCTTATACCCATCAAATTTTGACAACCACTGTGTAAGCAGCCCCTTCTCTCTCCTACTCACTATAGCTCTCTCTCTCTCCCTTTTTTCCTTCGGATGCTAACAAACAATGGGACAGCACATAGTGAGCATTCCATAACTATTTTTAAAATAAAAATGAAGTCTTTCAAAATACAGTAATCACAGTGACGTAGAATGAGCTCCTACTGTGTCAAAGACTGTACAAGACTGTACCTCTTGCTCTCTTGGCTTTTGATTGGAAGCCACGAAGAAAAACACAATTTAGGAGCCCCAATGGATAGTGTGTTACTATTTCTACTTCTTTTTATGTCTTTAGAGAGATAATTCTTTCTCATAGTTGAAGGCAAATTTAAATGACAGAGAGGGCCTTAGACAAAGAACCTCGGGTATCTTTCAGACATCATTAGACAATGGACCACTTTAAAGAAGCTTAATATCTCCTCTACCGTTACCTGAAATTCTACCATTAGTTATCAAGTTAAGCATTGCCCTCTCTACTCGTTATCAATTTTGAAAAAAAATATAATCCTGCTTAAAAAACTTTCCCCTGAGACAGAGGAAAAGGGCAAGAAAGACTGTGACCTGGGCTTCCACTCAAAGGGGAGAAAGAAAATTGGGGGGTTTCAGGGCACCAAATGAAAGCCTTTGCTGATCCCCATTTTCTGAGGGTAGATCCATTACCTGCAATAACCAGAGAGATTCACTGCCTCCAAATCAGAGGAGTGACTTTTTCATGGCATGTCAACCTTCATCATTATCTCTAACTCTGGTATCAGGGTCCTGGGGAAACCCAAAGACTCCACTCATTTCAATAGGGCTTACTTCACCACGGAGAGGAAGGCTGGGCACCATAACCCTTCTCCCTGGAACCACTGGTCCCAGGTAGGAATGTGGATGAGAAAGGGAACCTGGTAGAACTACCAGTGCTGCCGGGGTCAGCCCCTACTCCTACCAGTTCCCAGCACATACCTCTGCTCACCTCCCTTCTTCCAACATGGCACTCTCATTTCTGCTACTTTCTGTTTCCCTGTTTCTCAGCCCCAAATATCTTTAGCCTTCATTTTCATATCCAACAAGACTCATCGCAAATTCTGCATCCAGCATCAGATTCACTGACACTTCAAGCCCACGTTGATCTCTCCCCTTCTGTTTCACAGCTATACTTGGTTTCATCCCTAATAATTTCAAATGTGCATGTCTTTTCTCCCTAGATTCAGTGGGAACTTCTCCAAAATAGGAATCATCACAGCTTTAGGCACACAGAAGATGCTCAAATCAATGTATTGAAAAGTTGGGGAGGTAGGACATCTGGGACTAACTGTCTTCTATGTAGAACCCGGCTGTGTTTTCTTGGTCTCAGTCGAATGTCGTTCCCATTTGACCAGCAGAACTACGTGAGGGTCAGTCTATCACTTGGCTTAAACCTTCAAGACTCTGGAATGCGAGCTCCAGCTTGCTACCCTGCTTCACACATTTTACTTTTAGCTCAATCCAGTCTTCCAATCTTTTTTTCTTTTTTAATTTCTTTTGAGAGGGGAAAGGAGATGAATTCTTATTGTTACTGCCTTTCTCTCTTTTTTAAACCGTAGGCTGTTGCTAGAACTGCCTATATTTTTATACTGAGGCTGAGCCTTCTTCCACCTTCACAGTGGATACCCAATTTGCTTGAGACCGAACTTGCAAAATGTTGATGTCACTGTGCTGTTAATTGGAGCAAAGCCAGCTAAGAAGTTTAAGAGTTTATAAACTTAAGTTATTGTTTTGGGAGGTCTCAAAGCAAAAAAGAAAATGGTTTTCTCTGGGAAGTTATTCTGATTGCCTCACTTCTCTTTTGCACCTGGTTAGATATGTGACTCAGCGCCTTGCGAGCCTTGTTTTATTTATTTTTTTCTTAAATCAATTTTCTCTGATCAGACCAGAAAGATGACACACCTATTGATGGAGAGAGGCAAGGTTTTTTTTACTTTCTCCTTTATGTGACCTTGCCTGCAGGCCGGGATAGCAGTCTGTAGGTAGGTTTGCCAGATTCGGCCTGCCTCCCTCCTAAAGAAAAAAACCCACAAAACCCCAAGAAAACAGAATGCCTTATATTTGACCTGACAACTCTATCAGCAAGAAAGTTAATATATCTAATGTGGTGTGAATAAAACACATTCTGGAGACCCTCCCCAGAAGTTTCTGGGCAGGAACAGACTAAGAATGGCTGCTGTTTCCATTCTAACACACTCTCTCATTCTCCTGTCCCCATTCCTGGGCGGGTGTGGCGCTGATACCCAGTGTTCGTGGGGGTTAATGGGTCCCACAAAGGGGGTAGCCATTAATTTTCTAAACATTTTTCTCAGAAGAACTCAACCCTGTCTGTTCTATATGGTCAGAAGTCTGACACTCAGACCCTTCTTGGAAATCTTTGCTTTGCAGGGCGTCGTCTATCGTAGCTATTCTTGCATTTATTGTGTCCAGTCATTATTTGGAGCATTTGGAAAAATGCAGATTGAGGGGTCTCAGACCCAGAGCTTCTCGTTTATAAGATTGGAGGCAAGACCTGGGGATTTCAATTGTCCAGTAAGTCTTTGGATCATACTTTCGGAAGCCTTGGTCTGACTCAGGATCCTACCATCACAGACGATTAAGACTGAAGAAGGGACTTGGGAATTGTTTTTATGTATAATAAGAACACGAGCCTCAGAGACATTAGGAAACTTGTCTAGGGTCCCAGAGGAAGGCAGGGTTTGAACGAGGCTGAGAATCAGGTCTCTAGATTTTCACATCAGGGCTGTGTGCAGTGGGTGACACTAGGAAGCTTTCTGCCCAGGGACTCCTTTTCAGGCTGCTTCTGGAATGTCACTCTCACCATTCCAGGCTACCCCAGAAAACCTGCTTCTCTTTGCACCTCTACCCAGCCACTCTGGGTGATCGTTACTGCTGTTCCTGGCCTGCTGTCAGCTATATCTTCTCTAGCTCTCCCTTAACTTTCCGGGGGACTAGCGAGAGTCTCAGGTGATGCCGCCTGTCTTCAGCAAACCTACAGGAGAATGCTGCAGAGGAAAACAAAAAACAAACCACTGCCAAGAGTTGGCCAGCAATGCCAGCACTATGCTGAGAAAGCTTCCAAATTCTGCGGGAGGTCATGTAACAACTCAGTGAAATGATACGTGCTCTTTTTATCACACACAATCAGGTCGCCATAGCAACCAACAGTGTTTTAAAAACATGATATTAGTCCCACAAAAGAATATTATCTATCCAAACAAAAAGAGGAGGCTCTCTCTGGGAGGGATTGTAGGAAATATGTTTCAGGAAGCCATTTCAAATTTTAGAAAGCAACACAAATGATTTCTCATGAATAGCACTTTTCCAAGGACATTTCCCTTTTCTTCTTGCTTCACCTTGACAATATTTTAGTCTGTGCTGCAGTCATCCCACTGTTAGCTTATTTTTTTTTTCATCTTGTTGAAAATGAGTCTTGCTTTCCTTCTTTGTAGTTAACTTGCAACGCAGACAAGATCTCTAGTTTCCTATAAACACTTTTTTTTTTTTTGCCCCTGACACATCAAAGTTACCACTAACCATGACTGGACTTCGAAGACAGGAAGTTTGGATTTGTGTACAAAAAGCAGCATTCTCTAGTATTGCTTTCCTGCGGAGGAAACCGCCATGGTGGATACGGTTCATGAGGTCCTTACTCTGAGTGAAGAGGGAAGAGAAGCCAACTTATGAAGCCTTTCACACTGCATGCGTATATATTTACTAAAGCAATTCTCACAATGTCCCTGCAGAAGAGGGACTGTCATCATCCTCATTTTACAGATGAGAAAACCGAGGTTCATAAAGGTTGTATTATTTGCCTAAAGCCACATAACTAGTAAGAGTCAGGATTAGAAATGATGCTGAATTCCAAAGCCCACTTTCTTTTCAGATGACCATATCTTAATTCTGGGGGTTACCTGCAAAAGGAAGAGGGCAAAATGGCGAGTGAATGGGGATTGGAGTGCTCGGCAAGTAAAGCATGTATCATGGGGGCTACAAATTGTGTGTCAGAATAAGTAAATCCTCTTCGGACGAATGTTTTAAAAGGTTTTTTGAAGGTGCTCATTATGAGATTAGCTGTAGCAGTTGAGGTGTAACCAGAGTGAGAGGAAAACAGGAAGCCGAAGACATTTCACAGTGGACCTCTGGTTTCAATCCACAGTTGTAGCAGTAGCTATTTCCCATTCACTGGCGCTGAAGTTAAGTGCAGCCACATTGCCAGCTGGTCTTAGGTGGTATAGCTTCTCATTTGGAGATGGGGGAAAATGGAAACCATTCATACAGCCCGTGGGAAGAGTTGATCCTCATGTAACCTGTAGTGTGCTCCCTGCAAATGGGGTCATTCTGCCTTCAAAGCGGGTTGGTCATAGAAAGTAATGACCAGTGCAAGTCAGTAGGACCTACTTTGCATGTATCTCTATGACTCTTGGAATAGGGCTAGATTTGGAAAGAATTATAATCAGCCTGGAGCAGAAGGGGAGGTTGGGGGTGGAAGTAAAGAGAAGGGAGAGTCTCTGAGTTGAGGTTGAGGGATGCTGGAAAATAGTAAGGCATCCCTTGAGGAAAATAAATAGAGAACAAAAGCAGAAGACAGAGACCTAAGGACCCCTCACCCCCACCCCAGATGTCAAATAGAGTGGACCGATATTCTGAGATCAAAATTATAGTGCAGGGCCCAAAGCCACAGGCCACATGGAACCACATGGAAGATTGAGAGAAGCCCACATCAGAACAAGGGCACTATCCAGCCAAGGTTGTGACAGAGGTAGCTACATAATTTCTACCAAAAGTCAATGTGTGGGAACACCTGGGCCCGGAACAGAAAAAGAATTTCCCTGCCAGGAATGGGCATTAAAGGCAATGGTCCACTCTGGATGGATGGTGATGGAGGCAGGTGTGTGTGGTGTGGAAGTAGGCACTGCACAGGGGTGAAAACTTCTTATGGGAGAGCAGTGTCAGGGAGCATTACAAAGGAACTGCTGAGTGCTTTAAGCCTATAGAAAGCTAAGTAGCATGGACCATGCTTGTGCCAATTTGAGTGTTTATAGTGTTTGTAACTTGTGCTTGAGGAGATGGTTCAAGGAGGCCATGAGAGATGTGTTCAAGATGTGAAGGGCTGTCATATGAAAGAGGAATTAGATATGCTTTATGGGCCTCCCAGAGCACTCAGCGTGGTGTTCCATGGGGGCACATGATAGAAAGGGGGATTAGCATGATATTTCTTCCAATGTAGACTTGGGTTCAGAGCCAGGGAAATTACATTTTATTGGGTCATATTGCAGATCGGCTCAAGGCAGGCCGGCTGGATCCCATACATTATCAGCTGATGGGGAAAGGAAAGGGGGTTGGGTGGGGCAAGGAGTTGGGGAAATAGAACTGGTTGAGGAACTAGCTCCTGGCTGGGCAGGCAGCTCTCTTATGGACTGCATCTGAGACTTGTGATGGGTTCAGTCTCCATTCAAGCAGGCGTCACTGCCCGTAGAAGCTAACTTGGCAGGCGAGTGCCATAGCACAAAGTGATATGGTAGGAAATGCCCAAAGTCAGATGGTCATTGCTCTTCTGGAGGGTCAGTTGGTTCGCATTAAGACTCCTACAGCCATTTGAGGGTACAGAGATCAAGATCCCATGCTTGGGGGTGGAGGGCTAGGAAGGGTGTCAGGGAGAATTGGCATGCCGGGCAAGTAAACTGAGGCCAGAGTGAAATTGAATTTCATAAGTCAAGGAGGACCACAGTCTTGTGGATACCTTGCCTAGTGGTATGGCCATAGACTAGGTCTCAGATTAACCCTACTCTGTTGATCCCAGATACAACCTCAGAATCCAGAACACAGTTCCCCAGGCAATCACAGTCATGACACACGGCATTAAAGATATCACTGATAAGCCCAGGGTTTGTAGCCTCTTCTCCCTTTTCCAAGATCCGGCTCCAAAGTTACTTCCTCTGTAAAGCCTTCCTCATGCTGGTTACCTTCACCATACTAGTCCTTCCTCCTTTTAGCTCTCACCCCTCTGCAGTGTATATGCTTGTGTCTTCTCTAGTTTGAGCTCACTGTGGGCAACGGGAGAGAGTCCTTACATCTGTCTACCTCAACTTGAGATAGGCAGATAGGCTTTCTACTTTTGTTAAATAACTTGCCCAAGATTTCATCACAATAAGTGGCAGCGATGGATTTGAGTTCGAGTCAGGTCAAAGTGTGCCTTTCAGCACCTTGGCACTGGCTCGGGTAGCAGGAGAACAAGGATGTGTTTGCGGTCATAGACACACATGTGAAGAATTTCATGGCTGCTCTGGAAGTGGAGTCCCCAGCTCCACCCTCAGAAATGTGTCTTCTTCGGCGCATTAGATACACTGAGATCCAAGTAGTCTGGATGGATTTGACTTTTGACAACCATCCTAACACCCTTATTCAGTCACAGCTGAACTATCTCTAACTTGGCTGCCTAACCTACAAATTTTTGCAAATCAGATGTGCTTATGCCTAGTGAAACTGAGAGAATTATTTTATAATCACACTCTCTGGAAAAAAAAGTCAATGGAAATTTTTAATAAAAAAGAATGTAATAGAAATACAATTTTAAGTCATGAATTGGAAAACATGTGGCAAAATCTTTATCCACTAGACTATACAGTATTCTGTGACCATCTGTGGAAATTTATAGATATTAAATTAGATACACGCTGGTTTTTCTGTTTGCAGAACATAACAGAAACTGAATTGAAAACCACACAGCAACATAAAACCAAACATGATGCCTATTCCCTTCAAGGTCAAAATGCACGCGCAATGTGAAGAAAATCATTTGCTTTGCCCTTGAACAAAAAGACTTCTGTTAATACTTGTACTAAATACTGCATGTTTCTAAGAGACAGAGGGTTAAGAAAGTAAATATAATCATCCGCCGTGAGTCTAATTTATATTCAAGAGTGATAAGAGAGACCAAGTGTAATGTACAAGGTTAGCCTTACTTTGCTTTTATTCTTTTGTTTGAAGGTATTTCTGTGCCTGGATTTACAAGTCTGTGTCCCTTAAAACTACTGGTCACTGGCTTTTCCACAGAATCGTGAAGATGAGTGCAGAAAAATTACTTCGTTCGAGAAAAGAGCATATCAGTGTTCCCTGGCCTGAAGTGGGGAGGCTGGCTAAGGTGGGGGAAGTACCATATCTGTACTTTGGAACCCTGTTCCCAAGGAAATGTCTATGGAGCCCCAAAAAGCAAATTGTCGAGGGCAAGGGGACTGGTAGTCCTTATTTCGAGAGCTGGGAGGCCTGGGTTCCACTCTCGGCTCTCCCCCGGTTTGTAGACGCCGGAAGCCTTTTCTGGGTTTGACGCTGTTTGGTAGTCACCAGCTTGCTCCAGCCCCAGCTGAACCCGCATCCCTGGAACTCATTCTTGTGCTGGTTTGTACTGATGTAATTTTTTATGTAATTGTTGCTTAGTTCCCATAATTAAGTTTTCATACATTAATATTCCTGTTCCCTCAGGGACTTCTTTTGCTTCCTAGAGGCAGCGTGAAGCCCTGGTGAAAGCATGAGCTCTGTGCCAGGCACTGCGGACCACCCTGCTCAGTACTGTAGGCCTCTGCTTCCGCACTTACAGAACGAGGCTGCAGATTACATGAGTTGGGACAGATAAAGTACCTACAATGGGCCTGCCATAGGCTAAACACGGTATTATGCAGTGATATACATAGAAAGTATTTTGCTACGGAGTGCTTTTATGATCTCTTCATGACCTCGTAATACTTGGTACAGTGCCTGGCATAGGAAAGTTCTAGATTTTTCCTGTTTGTTTTCTTTCACCTTTCCTTCATTTCCCCTTCAGCAAGTATCTGTGAGGCAAATGGAGCCTTTGCAATCAGATATATACTGGTTCAAATGGAGAGGCTCATTTTAATGGAGATGTTGGGTGATTGAATTCATTACGTTCACTGGTTATTCTTCTCCAGATCTATTCTCTATGCTTCCTGCTCTGCTATGTAGGGAGAAGCCGACCTGAATGGACCATATCGCCCGCCTTCCTTGCTCTCAGGCTTTCGGCTGATAGAAGGCATCAGCAGTGATGCGAGTCTTCCCACCCCATCCCAGTTCTTCCGGTCATCCCTGCTCTGACACAGCGTCTAGGATAGTTGTTGTGTCCTTCCCGGACAGCTCTGGTTGGGTGGCTCCTCCTTGTTTCCTACTCTCACTGAGCTCTCTGGTCACTATTCTTTCCCTTTTGCCTTAAGTCCTAGGGGAACTAAAGAATATTTACTATTGCTGGTTGCTGAGGATCTCAGCACCTGCTGTTTTCCCTTAACCCTGTCACGACTCTGTAAGTAGTCCCTTTATTCCAGTTTCGGTGAACCATCAGAGGTGAATTTAGGGCTGAGATCCTAACTGACACATCGCCTACCCTTGGAAATGTCCCTGTGCGTGTAGATCTCCATGGGAGTCGGTCGGACTCACTATCTTCAAGGTCCCTGCGGTCTGAGAGCCTACAGAGCTAGCATTAGAATTCAGAGTAACCTTGATAAACTGCAGAGGTTTTCAGATACAAACAAGATGAATTTCAATTAAGAACAAGTGTAGAGAAGCACGCTTGGGAGGAAAAAGAAATGATAGAAATGCCAGGTGATGAATGTCTGGCTATGTGCAAGTACATCAGTAAAAAGACTCAGGGATGAGTAAGCAGTACGTGATGTTGCTCAAACTGAGTAAATCTGGGCGACATACAGACAGCGTGATCTGTAGGAAGTGCAAGGCAATCCCCCAGAGTAGCTCGTCACCGCACAAATCAGACCTGGGTGCCGTGATTCGATTTGGAGCAGTAACTTAAAAGACAGGAGCTCAAGAGAATAGAGACCCAAAGTTAGATTGGAAATGGAAAATGGCTTATACAAAGATCAATTTCTTTTTTCTTCTTTCTCCCTTTGTTAGGAGGCTGCAGGTAAAGAATTAAGGAGCAGTCCTCATTCATATGAAGGGACATCTCAAGTCCCCGTGTCCTGGATATGAACTACATTGAGCAAGTTGCAGCTTGGCTAATTATGAGTAGACTATTGGACATAAATTACAATGGTCAGGGGTTTGTACGCCATTAATGGGTTTGTCAGTGGTGGTGTTAGCGTCTTGACACATTTTCTTTTTATTGTGCCCATTTTTTTTTTCAACTGTAACAGCCTGGACACTCAACAGCGACTGGTAAAGAGTAGGTTTTCAATGAATATCTCCAGTGGAATGAGTACCTGACTGAATATAAAAAAGGAGCTAAGCCATTGAATGAACCTATGATCAATATAAAGAGAAACCCTCAAAGAGTTGGAGGGCATTTCCATACTAGGTAAGAACCTGCAACCTACTTCACAGGAAATGATGTAAGAATAAGCTGTATTCTGGAATTCTGCATCCTTTAAGAACAAACCGCAAGCACAAAATTACATTAACGGGTTCCTCAAGCAGCTGCAAGCTGACCTGTCTTGTGGCACATGCCAGAGGAGGGGTTGTGTAGAGAGGGGAGTGGGCAGAAACCTGCATGTCTCCTTAGTACCTGACTTGGGGAGGAGGAGTGTGTCACTCACAGAGGGTCAGCCTGGGGTGGTGTCTACATGTTTCCCAAATGCTGGTTTCAAAGCACAATATTCAATTGTTCTAGTTAGAAGAGAACTCTCTGAGGGTGCCTGGGTGGCTCAGTTGAGTTAAGCATCTGTTTTGGGCTCGGGTCATGATCCCAGGGTCCTGGGATCGAGTTCCCCATGGGGCTCCTTGCTCAGCAGGGAGTCTGCTTCTCCCTCTGCCCCTCCCCCTTGTACGCACTCAAAATACATAAAATCTTAAAAAAAAAAGAAAGAAGAGGACCCTTTGAATAGGTCTGCTCTACATTTTGATGTTAAACACTTTCAATTCCTTTTGGGTGGTAAAGGCCTGAGTATCGTGCTTATTTCTAAAGCATATCTTTTAAAATTGCGATCTTGGTTTCACGATGGGTTCACAAGGAGAAATTGCAAAGGTAATAGGGTCAGGGTGGAAATACTACTAGATAACAAAGACGACTAGCTCTGAGTCCCAGACCCAACGCTAGTTAGCTGCCAGTTTCATGCAAGTCATTTAACTTCTCTAGGTGTGAATTTTCTCAATACCGTCCATTTGAGGAATACATTTCTATT
Source organism: Ursus maritimus (assembly GCF_017311325.1). NCBI lineage: Eukaryota > Metazoa > Chordata > Mammalia > Carnivora > Ursidae > Ursus > Ursus maritimus. Next base: position 31,162,346 of record NW_024423343.1, on the reverse strand, counting down.
CTAAAAGTATTTTTAGGTACATTACTGAAATGTAGTAGTGAAAGGAAGTGGTAGTTCCTTTGGCCATCATAATTGCCCTAAGAAGTAGGTAGTGTCAGGCCGGTCATGACTTATTTAGACAAGAAGGTCAAGATTCAGGGATGTTAATTTACTTAGTTTAGCAATAGAGTCGTATTAGGCCCAGAACTTCTTACAGAATGTTTTTACTGTTCAATCTATTTTCAGCTTTATTTTATGGTGGGATTATTTGTGATATATTTGCAAAAAAACACTGATGCTAATATGTTGTCTGATAAGATATAAAACAAGTAAAATACAGGCTGTATTCTTAGTATCTTCTTGTTAGAATGTTCATTTTTATTATTGAATGAAAGGAAAGTCACGTGATTATTAAAATAATGCCCTTCTTTACCCCCTCCTCCCCACCCCTAAACCTCAGAGCTTTGCTTTCTGGAAAGGACTCAATACATAAGCTCCACAATACATTAGACTCTCAACAGATTAGACCGCACACTTGGAACAGTAAGGTTGGGTTTGGTGAGGTGTGCTCATCAAGAGAGGAAAGGAGCACAATTCATTTCTGAATTGGTTATCAAATTCTTCTTGTAAGTGACACGATTGAAACTGCCAATTGGCTTTGCAACCTGCTGAGTCCATATTTCTACATCTGTGAAAGCTCAGCAAATGAGCTCTTCTCAGCAAAGCAAGAGGGTTTCGCCAGCAAGAAATTTGATGAGGTGTTGCACCCTGTGGCCAACCATTTCTCAAGAGACCTCTTTCTGTTTCACCCTATTGAATTCCTTTATGATTGACAGGCAGCTTTACTCATTACTCAGATTTTCCTTCATGTTATCTCCTTAGCAAATCTGGTCACCGCAATACTTTTAAAAAACACAGTCACATTACTATTATGGAATCATTCAACACTAGTGCCCGAAGAGACTCAAGTCATTTAGCTAAAGCCCCTTCTCTCATTCTTTTTTCCCATGTTGAACCCTTATCAGGTGAGCCCAATAATCCTCTTCATTTCTGTTAAAGTAATCTATCGGGAAGTTCTCTTGGTGCCATTCAAAATCTTAGGCTCCCCGCACTACGAAATGATGCCTTGAATGAGAAGATCTTGTACTAAAAACTATGATAACAAAGATATTCATTTCCTTTGAGCAGGAGAATTTGTCTTTTCATTTTTAGCATTATGGAGATGAACAGAAGCATTATTCTGTCTTCCGCGAAGGTGAGGCATTACGCAAAGATCTATCAATGTTTGAGCAATAAAAAATAGGAGCTCATCCTCTTAGACTCAGTTTTGGGGCAGTCTTCTACTCTCTTGGTAACTACACCTTTCATAAAGATATTCTGAGGAGTACGATGTGTTTAATAGTTGTGTACAGAGCAAAGAGCATTAAGAAAAAAAATGTTATATGCTTAATTTTTTTTGTCTGGGTGTTTTCCTTCCTTCCAGACATTATAAGTCTGTTTCAAAGACACACTTCTAATAAGAGAACAGCTACAGCTACATGAATAAACACATTGTCCATCTAAGAGAACACCATTCAGACTGCTGAAAACAGAGCCAAGTTAAACAATAGATGCATAGAACCAGTTGAGTGGCATTTTGCCACTTAATGAATTACAAGAAACAGATGTGATTTGGTGGTGTTTTGTTTTGTTTTAGGGATGCATAGCCTGAACTTGGTCCATTTGTCAAGAATTAGCAAAAGGATTTCAAATTCATGAGTCAGAGAAAAGCCATGGATTCATTTGTGTTTACACATGCATTTGATGATCCCATCTTATGATCGATGACTTTTCTCATTCAAAGATCCACGTATAATTGGAGATACTTATGCTTTTGCTAAGCTGGGGTTGGGAAAATGAGGAATTTGTTTATTACCGCTTATTGTCACCATATTGTGCCATAATATCATTCTCCACATGTGGAATTTACTAGTCATTTTCTTACAACATAGTAGAGTGGGAGTCTGTTTGTCTTAACAATCATTTCTAACTGGGAATTACAGCCTCCTTGCTGTAGAAATCTACTGCTGTCATAACCCTTGGTAGTCTGTTTGGCCTCAAGTCCTAGTATAAGAGAAGAGGGCAGAGAGAAAAGAGGAGATGAGCACTGGTCAGTTTTGCTAAGATTCAACCATGCTTTGAGGTTCCCTGGAATAGCTTCTACCAGCAAAGCTACACCTGAAAAATCTTCAGCCACCTTCTCATTGATTATGCATGTAGTTGAAGAGCCTCAAACTATCTCTGTCCAGCTACAGAGCCAGCATTTTCTCCTGTTGCTGGTAGGTTGACAGATAGGACTTTCTCAGACTGAGAATGGAGGGATGGCTTCTGGGTCAATGGGGTAAGCTTACATTCAATTATTATGCCTATGAGTTTCCTGTTGACTGATGAAGAAACACTAAGTGAGGTGGGTGATCAAAAAGGCTGCCCTGTCCAAGAAACTTCAGGGAAAATGAGGGTGAACTCACAACACTAAGAGAAGACTCTGACAAGGAACATGTAATTAACCTACAGGTTCTAGAATGATCATGATGATATCCATTGAAAATGGCATTTCTGTCATATTGGCAAGTGGTATTTTTGTGTTTGTGTGTGTTTAAGAAAAACCCATGAGAATCTTCAGGGATAACAGTCTACAAACATTTAGTGCTGGCTATGCACCAAAATGGTTTTAAACCCTTAACATTGAATTATTTAGTTTATTTTCATACGATGAGGTAGGAACTATTATTACCTTCACTTGAAAGATCAGAATTGGAGAGGTGGCATCACAGAGACTCCTAAGATCTGTGTGATTTTGTGGGCATTAAGGGAAAAAGGATATTTCCTTTTTTTCAGAGACAAGGCAGCTAATTTCGAATGACCTGAGCTTGTGGAAGAGAATCTATGCTAGGTTGTCTGAGAGCATTCCCATCCTTGCCCCATAGCTGGAACCTATTTCTGACTTGTTAGAAACCCTTGGGTCCATGACTTCTCCTTTTCTAGTTGCTGTCTTTGAAACTTAGAGACAGGAGGTTCTTGTTAGTCATTTAGTTTCTGCACAGCCCTTTCTTTGCATTCTACTAGGAGTGGAGTGGATAGTCAAAATTGTTCTCACTCCTTCGTTCTTTTTGCTTTGGGTTTCATGTATACAGAAACCAGTAAAATCATCTGTTCAGGGAGCTAAATATAGCTAGGATTTAAAACTTCAGTAAGAAAGGTATCCTCATTAGGATTGATATTAAAATAAGACCCAGCATCACAACCCTGCCACTTGTGATTGTTAAAATCATATCTCTCGCTTTATACTTTTCTTGCCTTATACTTCATATTCCAAGCCCCATTAAAAACATGTTTTTTAAAACAAAGAAAGCAACAAAAAAGAAGTTGTGGGTAGTCAGTGGGTACTTTTAAGCAGTGACTCTTAAAGCTTTGAAATGTGAAATCATATCTTTCAGATAAGAAGAGACGTCGAAGCTGTTATTTGAAAGTATGTCTTAGCAGGGAGGAGAGCATCCTCTGCAGCAACAGACAGACTCCAATATGGCTGCCATTCAGAAGGTGTCTGCTGCCTTTGCTAGGGTTTATCCTGAACTTCTGGTGGGAGGTGGTTATTATTCACTATTGTTCAAAATACACACCGCCCCTTCCAAACTATCAGAAGGGAGAAGTTTAGGAACACTTTTAGCACTATGAACTCTAATGTTAAAAATAATGAAGACCGAGAGCTCTTGAAAGGCTATTTTCAATTTCAGTTAACACCTGGGCATGCCTGGTTATAACATAGCTGCCAAGCGTGAACTTCTCATTTCAAAACACAGCATCCCAGATTTTGCAGTGGTCCTAGAGCTTTAAAATTGTTAATGCCTTTAGTTCCTGTAAAACTACAACTGTCTACCTTCCAAGTCAGCTCTCTGGTGCAAATGATTGAATTCTTGCAGGCTAGATCTTTGCGGGTAATCTGAGGGAATGGATCTGGAAAAAACTATTATTAAGGGCCTACTCTTAGGTCACACTTTATTGATTTGAATAGTTTTCTTTCTTTATTCCAACCAGCACAATAAAATAAAAGAAGAGTTGTGTCAGAGCTTCATTAAAAGTATGCTGGTCATTTAGACAACCAGCTAGCCAGCAAGAAATATTCATAGAGGCTCCTGTGTGCCACGCATTGCTGTAGGTGCTTCAGGGATGCCTAGCTGACAAGAACTACTTCATAAATAATCATTGAATTCCCCAGTATTTTGGTACATTCCTACTGGAGGTGCTTGTACACAGCGATACAACACAACACCCTATGGATGTAGAGCAGCTATGACTCTTAGGGAGGGATAATGTATATTTCAGTTAATTTTCTTCATTTTAGTAACTCAATTTCAGATTTTGATTTCTGACTGCAAGCTTCATTCTGCTAGGCTAGTGGAAAGAAATACTAACCTCAGTCCTTCCTGGGGTTTCCCCATCTCTCCCCAGGATTGTGTCACACTTTTGGATCCTGTAATGTTAAGACACTGGGGTAAGCTATCATCAGGTCCTCCCACACCTGGCCAATTCCATTGTTTTTGTCTTCTTCCCCCTTTAGGAATAGTGGCTCTCAGCTACTCCCATCTCAGCTTGGGGCAGCGTATCTTGGGTAAGGCTGTCTCTGGTCCCTTTGGCCTGTGTGCACCCTATAGCCATTCTCTTCCTTCTCTGAGGTCTTGCTGCTTTCCAGGTGATGACACTAGGGAGTGAGGTATCCTCTGCCCCCTGACCTACCTCTTTCTCCCCCTGACCCCTGAGGGAGTCTCTTTAGGGGTGAGGGAAATCCTCTATTCAGCCTCCTTTTTAAGGCTCCCTTTCCCTGGGGGCTTTTGTTATAAAAAGGCAGAAAGACTAATGGGAGTAGTTCTGCCTTTTTCTCTGACACATTCCAATTGTTTAGGACTGAATGGTTCCAATAGAATAGTGGGCAGTGGTCAAATTGCTTGTGGGACAACTGGAATGTAGGATACTTTTTTAGGGGGAACAGATAAGTAGAAGAAGAGAGATAACATTTCCCTAAAGTCATTTCTCCTCCTACTTTGTAAAGATAACACTAATACTCTGAGTCAGTGGTTATAAGAAAGATGGTTGGAAATCATATGGTTTTATCATTTAATTTTCTACAAGATGGAAAGCATATAACATTTGACCCAAATTGTCTAGTTCACATTTAGTTCCATGGTGAGAATGGAACTAAACCCAAGCCTTTGGGGTCCTTGTCTTTTGTGTTCTCCAGAACATTCTTATATATTGCAAAACTTAGCTTATTCTAAGGAGAAGAACAAACTGAAAAAGCACATCTTCATCAATGCCAATACAACACTATTTTTGTGGGTTTCAAGACAAAACCCTTTGCCAATATAACTAACTGTTCCTGGCAGTTTATTTCCAGGAACTGAAGATGTCATCTAAGGACTTGGAATGCACACAGTGAATCACCATTATGTTCTCAGGCTCAGAAGTCCAGGCCAGCTGCATGGCCAGATGGCTCACTGGTCCCAGTGGGCCTATCTGTTGGCCTGAGAACTAGAAGCAGAACAGAGAGAGAGAGAGAGAGAGAGAGAGAGAGAGGGAGAGATTATAGCCAGTGGCTGCTGCAACTCCAGCTGTTGATATGATTCCAGACATGAACACAATGAGGATCTGGCTGCCAAAAGAATAACACATATTCTGGGCAGAAGGAGAAATGCCAAGGATCTGATGATTTGTTTCAATAAATGTGTTGTGTCACGAGTATCCAGAAGACAAGTGAAGCTCAGTTGAATTCTTTTCTTAAGTATCATTCAAAGGGATGTATTTTGTGATTTTGTTGACTTTGCTACTCAAAGTATGCTTCATGGACCAGGAGCATTGGTGTCACTTGGTGTTAGAAATGCAGAATGTTATGCTCCACCCCAAACCCACTGATGTAGATTCTGCATTTTCAACAAGATCCCCTGGTGATTGGCATGCACCTTAGGATCGAGAAGCATTGGAGGCAAACAAAGTCAGATTGTAGTACTGGGTCAGTAGGATTGGGTAGCAAGCTTGGCTGTGGATGCATTGAGGGATGCAAGGAAGAGCAGATTGAGAGATGAGACCTGGTGCTAGGCCCAATTCTGCCACTTTCCCTTAGGGTAACCCCGGGGGGAAATCACTCCCTTTCCTTGGGCATTGATTTCCTCTTCTTTAAAATGGAAGACTTGTTACCTCAGGATTGTGGTAAGGATGAAATGAGATACTGCACCAAGAAAATGAACTGTGAAGTAGAATGCACTTTTCAAATGCAAAAGGATGAAAATTGTTGTATTTGTTCAGATATGCCTAAAATGGAATTTGGACTTTTTTGACTTTTGAAATGAGTCATAGCACGTTTAAGTCAATTATGATGAAAACATACGTGACCAGCAAGAACAGCCTCTGAATCAAGGAAACGTTTCCTCTGAGCCATGTTCCTCAGCTGAACATAGAATTCTGACTCATAAAAATGGACACAGTTAAGGTCATGTTTATGAAGTTAGCAATGGTTCTTGGGTGCAAGCTTTTCATTACAACCACCTGGGGAATCTTTAAAAACTATTGTTGTTTGGCTTCCAACTCAGACGAATTGAATCAGAACCACCAGGGCTGGGATGCAGACATTATATTTTAGAAGCTCTCCAATGATTCTAATGCATAGCCAGGGTTTAGAGCCACAGATGAAGTGCTCATTAGAACAAGTTGCTCTGTGCAGTTGAACATTTCTTGTCGTGGCCAACTGTGGAATTAAACTAGGACAGGGAAAAAGTTCTGTATTTCCTCCTCGTGTTTCCAGAACTCCTCTTAAAGAAGTTTATTTTAAAATGTGAACTTGGAGGGGGCACCTGGGTGGCACAGCGGTTGATCGTCTGCCTTTGGCTCAGGGCGTGATCCCGGCGTTACGGGAACGAGTCCCACATCAGGCTCTTCCGCTGTGAGCCTGCTTCTTCCTCTCCCACTCCCCCTGCTTGTGTTCCCTCTCTCGCTGGCTGTCTCTCTCTGTCGAATAAATAAATAAAATCTTTAAAAAAAAAAATAAAATGTGAACTTGGAGAACTGCGAAAGAAGCTAATGATTCCATTTTACAGCAACAGCAACTCTGAACATAAGACATTCTTTGGGTTTTCTGCTATGATGTGATGTGGTCAAGTGGGGCGTCACAGTTCCTGTTTATTAGGCTTTATCAATGAGATGAGTAACAGAGGGGCGCTGAGAACTAAGGAATGGGCACTTGGACCAGAGGAAGCCCAACAAAAAAGAAAATGTGGTTTAGGAAAAGACTGAAGAATATGAGCCAGGAAAGAAGCCTCACTTGAAGATTAGCCAGCATTATTTGGGATGGCCACAGTAGGTTACTTCAGAGCCAGATAGACCTTCTGAAGCCTTGCGTCTCTGCTCTGGGTCACTGAGGACATAGACACTCATACAGGGCTTTTTTTTTTTTTTCTTTCACCCTAGGGACCACCTCTTTTCTGACTAGAGCTTAGCTTAGCTGAGGATGTGGTTGGCCTCTCTCACACCATTCCCAAGGAATGTGGTGAGAAAGCCTCCATCTTTTGAGTATAAGCCCGTTCCTTAACACGGAAGCTGTATGCCACGAGGAGGAACCAGGGTATAATGGTTAGATGTTCTGTACCACCTAAACTTCTTTGTCTTCTGAAGCATGAGACATCATGACATTGGCTATGTGAAGCGCCATGCTCTGTCTCATGTGTACACAAATGGAGATATACTTCATTCAGTTTCTTTTTCCCAAACAGTCTTTGCCTATCCTTTCAAATACCCATTGAGCCCAAGATCTACTTGGCCATCCATTGTCAATTAGCATTCACTTGTCTTTGTGGCAGAGGACCTCATCCCTTCATGTATCATCTGAACCTTCCTGGTCAAGAATCGGATACTTCATCTTGTCCCTTTCATAACTAGTGCTGGCACATAACACCAAACACACTGACTTAGACCCCCCAAAGCACAGGTAGCACACACATCCTTCCCTGCTAGGGGTTATTAATTCAGCCTTTCCCACAGATCTTTTCTTATGGGAGTATCTGTCACTGGCTATCATGAAACCAATGGGATTTCTTTTAAAGTCATCTTCAATGGAGCACATTTACTAATAAAGCAAAAAAAGTGATAGCTTAATTTTTCTCTATTCCTTTTACATAGAAAAAAGAAAAAATGATACAAGCAGCTGTCTTGAGTGTTGCTTTAAAATGTAAAATATCATTAGCACTAGATTGCTTACATAGGTGCATATTAACTGTTAATACTTATGATACTTACCTAGTGTCTGGCACTTTCCTAGTGTCCAGCAGATTTCAAAAACTGTAGAAAAAAATGAAACAAATGTCTTTTTAAGTTTCTTATATTTTTTCTCCCTCTCTTCTCCCCTTTCTCAATTTTGAAGAAATGTACGATGGTAACTAGAAGGGACAAACCCTCTAAAATCAGAAGGACAGCCTTACCTTGCAGCCAGGCTTATAAATTAATGACATTTTGACTTAATTCTAAGTCCCACTTTCCTTTCTTATATAAGGGACAGAGTGTATAACTGTACCTACTACCCAATGTTATTGTGAGGTTTCAAGGTAGTAATGTCCTTGGCCTTGTCAGTAGTAGGATTTTAAGCAATCACAACACAAGTCTTTTTTTTCCCTCATATAAAATTAATGCAATCATGTCTCCAAATATCAGAGCATTTAATTCTTACTTAAAAACCCCACAAAACACTTATTCCCTGAGATTAAAATATATAGAATCTCTATTTTAATGTAATAATATTGCCTGGAACACTATTAGCCAAGATTCCTAACCCCATGCCCACCCCCTCACTATTCTCTTCCCCTTGCTTGGGGTCTTGCAGTTTGCTCCTGCTGGTTCCTGACGCTGTGTACCTGTTATGGTGGTAGTGAGCCTGTTCCAGAGGGGTGCATCCAGAGAGGCCAACTCTACTAAGCTGAGACGAATTCAGTTCCCGCACAATAGCCTAGACAGTAAGCAGATACTGGGCATTTCTACCTCTGTCTCTTTCATTGAATTTATAGCCCGGTCCCAAATAATGTTGCTTTCAGTCTTTCATTCCTTGTCATAATTCTGAAGGAGGTCAGGCAGACAAAATGCCATTTCTGGGGCCTTGAGAATCAAATGCTCTGTCTCCTTTTTTTTTTTTTTTAATCTGTCAGAAGGTAGAGATGAATTCTTAGGTAGGAGAAGGTGGTCACATGCACCCCTTGGGGAGGTTTCCAGGTAAATTATTTGGTAGGAAGAAGGTTGTCAGCCTAGAAGGGTGTAACCAGATTTCATCTCCAAAGTGTGGTAATTACCCAGCCTCTTTTTAATTTTTTAAAAACAGGATATCGTTGCTCAGGTGTGTTACATTTGTGGTCTTATTGGGTGTTCTTCCTAACGTCGGTTCTGGCACAAGCCATAGAAATACTGGCCAAGCCTCCTTCCTGTCTCTGGTTGGACTCTAGACTACGTAAGCTGTTAGACGGCCTAAAAATTCACTAAAGATGCAGTCCAGGCAATGGAATTGCAAAATGTACTTTTCCTAAAAATAATCCCTGTTCATCACACAAAGATTTCAGAAGAAATTGTATTTAAGGCTGTGCATAGAACCTTCATTTTCATGGGGCCTCTCTTGATTTCTTTAAATAGTCAGTTCCTCATCAGTCTTTCACTTCCCATTAGAAAGTGCTGACATTACTTCAAATCTTTTGCAAACTTACTACTCTACGTGACTTCTGTAGAGCTCCTTATTTTTTCTTCCTGTTATTTCGATTTTTGAACATTTACAAGGTGCTAGGTGTCAACACCAATTAACCCCAACTATAGACCTTTAGTCTTTTCATAGTGGGGCTCTAAGACCTTTACAGCCATGAACAAAGAGCTCTGTGGTTTTCCCAGATTCCAATCAGTAAGCGAAAGCTTCTCTTCCACTCTATTTTCTATTATGCCTTTTCCCCCTTCTTGTTCTACCACACTTGGGAGCACAAGGTTTTGGGGGAATGAAAAATGGCTCCTTTGCATCAAAACTTGAGGGCACTTGTTTTCAAGAAAGACCAGAAAAATGTAGAGTTATTCTCATAAAATTCTCTGCCTTTCCAAAATCTTCCTTATGATTTAAGAGTAAATTTCTCCAAGCCATATCTTACCTTTTTCTTCTTTTCCCCATTTCATTCTTAAATGTCAGGATTTACATTTCAAATTCTACTGTAAATGAGGTTATTATTTTAGCTCTAGTTTAGCCACCTTCTTATCCAACTCCAAAAGAATAGGCTCAGAAAGGTCTTGGTACCTCTTCTTTCCCTGGCACCACAGTCCTCCATAGCTTCTGGGCCAGAGACAGTTGTCAAATATAGATATGTTGGGGGCTGTACGGGCACTAATGCCTCCCTTTCACCCAGACCTAGACATCTCAGAAAGCCAGTGATGACAGATCGTGATGGTTTATTTTGTGTCACCTCAACTGGGCCATGGGATGCCCAGGTATTTGGTCAAATATTATTCAGGTGTGTCTGTGAGGGTGTTTATAGATGAGATTAACATTTAAATTGGTAAACTGAGAAAAGAAGATTGCACTCCCTAATGTAAGATCTTTTCAATCAGTTGAAGACCTAAATACAACAAAAAGGCTGACCCTCTTGCCAGTAAGAAGGAACTTTTCCTGCCTGATTGCCTTCAACCTGGGACATTGGTTTTTTTCTGCATGCATTTGAACTGTAACACTGGCTGTCTTTTGTTTCAAGCCTGCCAGTATTCAGACAGGAACTATACATTGACTTTTCTGGGTCTCCAGTTACCTGACTATTTGTCAACCTCCATAATGGAATAAGTCAATTCTTTATAATCTCTCTCTCCCAATCTCTCAATCTCCCTTCCCCCCCATTTCTCTCTCATCCTATTGGTTATATTTCTTTGAAGAACATTGATCCATACACAGACGTAGTGATTTTATGCCTGGATATAACAAAATCTTGGTGTTCAAAGGGAAAATCTTGACTTCTAGATTTTCACGGTTAAATATTGTTAGGAGACTTTGTCTCCTAGTGTGTGGATCTTGAATCATGTGTTTTCATGTATAGACTTGGATTCAAGACTGGTTTCTAATCTCATCTCTGCCACCAAGTAGTTGTGTGATTAGGGACAAGTTACTTCTCTCTGGGTTCCATTTTCTCATCCACAGTATGAAGGAATTACAGCATATTATCCCTGCTGTCTCTTTTGCCTCTAAAATCTTATGATTTTCAAAGCTAAAGTAATTAATACTCATTCAGATCATCTTTATAAATTGAAAACTGGGAGGGGTTTGAAGAGGATAAAGGGAAGGGCAGGGTATGTAGGGATCTGGGGAAACATGTGCCATCTTATCTCTTGAAGTATTCTCTTTATTGCTCCTCTCATCTACTCTGAACTCATTACCATCTGGATCAATTAGAATTGGGGCTTTAAGCTACAGGTAACTGGAAATGCTGATGCAGATTGGCCTAAACACCCACAAAAGTTGTTATCCTACATAGCAGTAGGTTCAGAGGCAGGATGGGCTCCAGACGCAGTGCAGTTAGGGCTCTGGTTTCACTTCCCTGTGGCCTCCTGGTTCTCCCTTCTCTGTGTTGATATATATGGCAAGATGGCTGCACTAGTTTTTTGGGGGCAGTAGAGATGAGGAAACTTTTCTCAAGAGCCTTCAATGGATTTTCCCCTGTATCTCATTGGCTAGAATTGGCCATGCCCTCTTCTAAAGCAGCTACTGACAAAGGGAATGAAGAATTATGACAGGCTAGCCAAGAAGTTTGCAAGCTATAGCTTGTGGGTTACCTCCAGCCTTGGACCTATTTTTATATGGTCCATGATCTAAAAAAAGTTTTTGTACATTTTAAAAGGGTTACAAAAACAAAACCAAAAACAAAGAATATGTGACAGGGACTCCTATAGCTGAAAACCATAAAATATTTACTATCTGGTCCTTTCAAGTGAAAGTTTGCTAACCCTTAGCTTAGATGAATCAGGATCTATCTCTGGAGCTGAGAATGGGATCAACTGTCCTCTGAGGTGCATGAGAGGGAGGGGAGATATCTGAACACAATTGACTCCTGTTAGAGGAAGGGAGAAATGGATGCTGGTTTTGTGGGCAGCCAACTGGGTCCACAAACACTACCTCTTCTCAGCCTCTCCACTTCTCTTAGATGTGGGAGGTAGGTCTGCACTGCCAAACCAAAACACTGGCAGTGATCTATTGCGTAGAAACTCTGAAGATACCATTTCTTCCCAGATGGGAAGTATTTTCTGTCCTGAATGTTCTGCTTTCTCTGTTTTTAAACTGATTTTCATGTAATGGTCAGCTCTTGTTTTTCCTGGTGGAGATCTTGAACAGACTATATTCAGAATGTAGACACAGACCCATTCTCCCAGGCACACACTCACTCACTCACACATGTAAACACAGTGACACATGGACATACAAAGAGAAACCCACCCTGAGCCACTCACTCAGAGGACATTCAATGAACCTTTAAGAAAGTAAACCTGTGCACACTATTATCAGGGCTTTTAAAGGGAAAGGCTAATTGCAGTTCCTGGTTGTATTAGGACTAACTGAGCCTATGTCTAACTGATAATATTTCTTTTCTTTTTTTTTCTAAAAGATTTATTTATTTATTTGACAGAGTGAGAACGAGAGGTGGGGGATCGCCTAGCGGAGGGAGAGAGAGGAGAATCTCAAGCAGACTCCCGCTGAGCTTCGAGCCTGACACTGGGCACAACCTCATGACTCTGAGATCATGACCCCAGCCGAAACAAGGGTCAGATGCTAGCTGACTGAGCCACACAGGTGCTCCTAACTGATAGTATTTCTAATTAGACACATGTGCTCTTTTCTGAGTGCCCTAGTATCCCACTGAGTGTCATGGTTGTTAAATAGACCCAGAAGCAAAGAAGACCCTGTAAACACCCTTTGAGAGTGCTGGTCTTTGAGCATTGTTGTTTATGACCCTAACAGAGCTTGTGTTGGGGATTAGAATTCACAGACACGAAGACCTGAATACTAATAAGCATTCATTTTCTTTAAGCCTGTTATTGACTTTGGCATATCATTCCATATTTTGCAGTTCTATAAATTCTTAAAACCAACTGAGGACACTGTCATCACAGCCTCTGCAGAGCTGGCAAAGAATAGTGAGAGTGAAACACAGCCTGGCTGTGCCACCAGAAATTCATAGCTGAAATTTATTCTGCATATGCTCTGTATGCTGAGCAAGGACATGGTTTTCCTCACCCTCTACTAAGACTTTCAAGGGGAAAGTAAATAGTAAAGCACTTTAAAGAGATTATAAAGCAAAGCACCTTCCCATTATTAAATCACTCGTTAAACACATATTTATTTATTGCACTGATATATGGCAGATCCAGTTGTAGGCTCTGTCAATGCAGCAGGAAAGAAGCAGAGAAGGATTCCTACCCTCATAGGGTTTACACTCTAGTAGCTTGGAAGTAAAATTTGGGAGTTGCAATATCTATGTGGTATTTAAAGCATGAGACTAGGGGTGCCTGGGTGGCACAGCGTTTGGGCGTCTGCCTTCGGCTCAGGGCGTAATCCCGGCGTTATGGGATCGAGCCCCACATCAGGCTCCTCTGCTATGAGTCTGCTTCTTCCTCTCCCGCTCCCTCTGCTTGTGTTCCCTCTCTCGCTGGCTGTCTCTCTCTCTCTGTCAAATAAATAAATAAAATCTTAAAAAAAAAAAATAAAACATGAGACTGGATAAGATCACCAAAGAGTGAATGTAGATAGAAAAGAAATTTGCAGTGACTGAGGCCCACTAGCAACACACGATAGGATGGATGAAGAAGACACTGAGAAAGAGCAGCTTGTGGGATGGAGAAAAGCCGGGAGAGTGAGCTATTATGTAAACTAAGTGGAATGTTTCAAAGAGGAGAAAACACACAGATGCATCTGATGCTGACAGGTTGAGTACAAATAGGGCTGAAAATTAAACACAGAATTTCATTACATGGAGGTTATTGTTGATCCTGGTAAAAACAATTTTGGTGGAAGGGTGGGGAGAAAGGACTTGACTCAAATGTGTTCAAGAAAGAGTGAAAAGAGAAATAAATAGCCAGGGTGGGGGTGTGGGGGGAAAGCCGTATAAAAGCAATGTTCTGTAAAGGATATTACCTATCTAGTCTTTTTGTTCTTCCCCCCCCCAATACCAAAATCATGACTATAATTGAAAGCTGTAGGCTGTTAGATAAAAATATTAGCCTCCAACAATTCTCAAAGTTTGTTTTTTTTAAACTTGGAATTTTAGGCAAGGATTGTATTAAGTTAGGATACTAATTTGGTTGCTATAATGAAGGTCAAAATAGCAATGGAACAAGACAGAAACATTTCTCTCCTACATAAAGGTCTGAGTGAAAACATTCAATGATGTTGGGGGCCTGGGGTCCCTCTTTTTCTGCCAGGCTGGACCATGGCTTCCATCTTGGGGTCTGTGATGGCTACTGTAACTTCCACCATGACTTCCACATTCCAACAAGTAGGAATGAGAGAGAGAGTATATTGTTATCTTTTTAAGGGTATGACCTGTAAGTTGCACGTAACATTTTCTCACTTCCTATTGGCCAGAATCGAGTCATCTTCCATGCCTATGGCTGAGAAATGTAGGCTTTATCTGTGTAGTTATAGGCCCAGATTAATCTATTACTAAAAAAGAAAAAGAGAAGATATGTGTGTGTAGTGGTGATGGTAGGGGGGCAAAGACTAATTAAAACTGCGGCTATGGAATGAAAACTTTATACATTTTTTTCCTGATACAGCTAACTTGAGCATAACTATATTTGACAAATAATGAATAATCTACAGTAGGGTCTTAATATTAAACTTCAACTTTTCTTCATTAGGAATTAGCCATCAGGTCGTGCTGCTCGTGGGATGTCTGGATGGCTTAGTCGGTGAAGCCTCTGCCTTCAGCTCAGGTCATGATCCCAGGGTCCTGGGACTGAGTCCTGCATCGGGCTCCTTGCTCCGTTGGGAGCCTGCTTCTCCCTCTGCCTGCCCCCCGCCCCCCACTTGTGCGCTCTCTCTCTGACAAATAAATAAAACCTTAAAAAAAAAAAATAAAGGTCATGCTGCTTGTTTGCTGTGCCACAACAGTTATTTCCTTGTGTTCAGCTTGCATCTTATATCTATCTATTGTATAAAATTCTTGTGTTCTGAAAATACATCCATTTATTATATAGTCTACAAAATTCCTGCTGCTTATTTAATAAGGCACAGCTTCTCTATTTTTCTATCTTATCTTGAGATCTGTTACTCCGGTCCATTGTTTCTTACTTTAGTATCTTCCCAAAGAACACTTCCTAACTCATTTTATGAGGCCAGTATTATCCTAATACCAAAACCAGACAAAGATAACACAACAAAAGAAGACTACAGACCAATATCTCCTAAAATATAGATGCAAAAATCCTCAACGAAATACTGGCAAACCGAATCCACCAGCATATAAGAAAGATTACACACCAGAACTAAATGGGATTTGTCCCAAGAATGCAAAGTTGGTTCAACACACAAAAATATATCAATGTAATGCATCATATAATGCGTCATACTAATGGAATAAAAGATGGTCTCAGTAGATGCAAGAAAGGCATTTGACCAAATCTAAAATTCTTTCATGATAAAAACACCCAACAAAGTAGTATTAAAAGGAAACTTCTTCAAGGTCATCTATGAAAAATCCTAGTTAACATGATACTTAGTAGTGAAAGATACTTAATAGTGAAAAACTTTTCTCTTCAGAACAGGAACAAGACAAGGATGCCTTTTCTTACCACTTTTAATCAACATTGTACTAGAGGTTTTAGTCAGGGAAATTAAGCAAGAAAAACAAATAAAAGCACCCAGATTGGAAAGGAAGAAATAAAACTGTCTCGTTTGTATACGGCATGATTATATACAGAAAAACCTAAAGAATCCACAAAAAACTATTAGCATTAATACACACGTTCAGCAGGACTGCAGGGTACAAGATCAATATATGAAAATGGGTGGTATCTACTCAAAGCATGATGAAGGTAGTCGTTTGCTTCTTTTGGAAAATATCATCACTTTCTGATGGGGGTTCAAACTAAGAAGGCTCTCCAGTTGCACATGTCAGGGTGCTTCCTATGTAGCGCCAGGAAACCAGCCTGTGCTCACAGCATCTTGGGCTCTTCTGTTCAATTTCATGCTCACAATGGAGTCATCTAGTGGTTTTCAAATGCCAGGGCTACAAGGAAGAGTGTTTTTCTTTGACAAAGTTTCACTTGTCTGTAGTGAGATGAGAAAAACATGATTGATGTAGGACACCTTTAATTCTACTTAAAGAACTGTCATTATTTTGAGAATGTATTCTTCCTAACATTTTGGTGTCCGAGATACTCTCTTTGTATGACTTTGTCATGGTAGTTTATACTGGGATCTTTTTTGTTTAGAATTTTTTTTTTTTACTTAAATACTTGTCATTACTTGGCAAAGTAGAAAGCTAACAAAGTCCCCCACTAATTAATCAGTTTGTTTTTGAAAATTTTCTTTGAGAAACTCAAGAGTCTGGGAACCATAGGTGGAAGCTATGTTAGCTTAGCTGTGTTTACTGTTTTCAGGGCTGCACGTTAATTGTATCTTTGTCCTTTGTGGACTCCTCTTCCTTTTTCTCTTCCTCATTTTAGTTAATCTAACAAATTTGTCTCTCCAACTCTTGTCCATTATGAATTAGAAAATTGTTGGTGATGTGGGAGGAAGGACAAAATAGTTTGAAGGATCTGAGATTGCTTAACTTGGAGTCTTAATATCATTCCTCAGAGATAGAGAAGTTGTGATGCAGAGGGCATGGACCTTAAATATTTTTGGACATTAAAATAGGAAGAATTGGGTTAAAATTGTTGATCACATGGTTGAGCAACACAAAGGAATTCATGAAATGGGGCCATTATTAACCTTCGAACAGCCTACAAACATCCAGCTTGGCGTTTTTGTCTCTTTGGAACACTGGCCATGTGAGTTCAGATCTGTCCAAATCTCGGACACTGAAGCCGGGCCTAGTAACCCCTAGAGAATCATTTCAGCTGTTTGATTACAAAACATTCTGATGACCTATGCAAAATTCCTGTATGATTTTTACATTATAAAATGGATGACTTTCCATCATAAGGAATTTTCCAAATTCTTAAAGAAAGGTCTACAAATCAGGACTGACCCATGGGCAATCATTGAACACTACATCAAAAACTAATGATGTACCGTATGTTGGCTAAATGAACGTAATCATAATAAAAAAAAAAGAAATATGCTTTGACCAATGAAGTGACAAAAAACCAAAACAAAATGAAAAAGGATTCATAGTTCGAACTACTTCATTTTTAATATTCTACTGATTTCAATTATTTCATGATTATCTTGTTCATGAAGATACAAGCTGGTAAACCTGCAGGCAAACCAACAAATATTTAGAGAGCCTGGAGTATTCTTTTTCCTTGTCTTCAGTGTAGTGAAATAAATATTGCTATCTAAAAAGTGTTTTTTTAAAGATTTTATTTATTTGAGAGAGGGAGAGAATGAGCGGTGAGGAGAGGCAGAGGCGGGGGGAGAGAGAGAGAGAGAGAGAGAAGTAGAGTCTCTGATGAGCAGGAAGCTTGATGCGGGACTAGATCCCAGGACCCGTAGATCATGACCTGAGTTGGAGGCAGACCCTTAACCAACTGAGTCACCCAGATGTCCCTAAGGAGTTATGTATATCTTCAACATTGGACTTAGAATCACAGCAGTGTTTCTCTTGCTCCGAACAGCTGTTTTGCATTGTTTGGAGCCAAAAACCTGTTCTTCAACTCTGTTCGTGCAAGTAAAGGAATGAAGGCCCACAGAGGTTAACCATCTTGCTAAAGTAGGGCCAATTAGGTTTAGAAGCCAGATTTCCTGATTCATAGCTTATCGTTTTTTCCGCAGCATCAAATTGTCTTCCTCAGGACTTCTGCTCTGAAAAATAGACCGTAAAGAGAAAGATTTAAGCAGGCTGAGAGAAATTATGGCCCACCTCTGACAGGCTTTTTGTTTTTGATGGATGTTACAATTTAGTTTGCAGAAAGGGAGCTCTGGCACAGTACATTTCAACAAATGGTGTTGTTTAATCAAACCTGCCTGTGTTCACAGATCTGTGGAGCGTTGGAGCCTGGGGGACTTCTGAGGTTATCCAATCTAGGAGCTTCCAAATGATTCAAAGCTGCAGAACACTTTCTTCAAATAAAGGCTTCCATAAAAACACACTATAAGAAGCAGTTCCAAGCAAAGCTTCTCTCACTGAGGTAGGAGCAGGAGCTGGGATCTGTCCCCTGGTAGCCCTTAGAGCACTGTGCTCTGTGGTGAGTAGTTTCAAGACCAAAGTCCTATCTTTGGCCCTCATTTTGCATCTGAGGAAATTGAAGACATGCCTTTGCTCTCTTAAGTTATATTCTCAAATAAATATTTTTTAAAGATTTATTTGAGGGAGAGAGTGCATGTATGCATGAGAGAGGGAGAGAGAGAGAGAGAGAGAGAGAGAGAGACGGGCAGAGGGAGAGGGAGAATCCCAAGCAGACTCTCTGCTGAGCATGGAGCCTGATGTAGGGTTCGATCTCACAACCCTGAGATCATGACCTGAGCTGAAATTGAGTCAGATGCTCAATTGACTGAGCCACCCAGGTGCCCTTATCCTCAAGTAAATTCTTAAGAAAGTGTGTGTGAAAGGCAAAAATTTGATCCTTTTCAAGTTTGAAAATGCTTTTATTTTGCCCTCACATTTGATCAAGGATATGTGAGTTGAAAATAATTTTGCTTCAGAACTTTGAAGTTCTGAACTTTCCTCCTGCTTGACTACTTTTGAACTAGGACATCTGCTTCTTCCTGCCTTCAGACTTGAAATGAAACATCATGTCTTCCAAGTGTAGAGCCTGCTGGCTTTCAGACGAGAACTACGTTGTCAGCTCTCCTGGTTCTCAGGTCTGTGGACTTGGGCTGGAGCTACACCTCAGCTCTCCTGGGTCCCCAGCTTGTTGACTGCAGATCTCGGGGCCTGTCAACCTTTATAGTTGCATGAACCAATTCCATATTATATATATACATACATATATTACACACTCACACCCTGTTGGTTCTGTTTCTCTGGAGAATACTGACCAATACAATGATGTCCAAATTGACATTTATCTGTATGCCTTAACATTTATTTTGTCTCATTGACTAGAATTCTATTAATTAGTGCCTCATGTTGTTTATCAAGCATTTTTCTTTAAAAATATAAAGAAACATCCAGTTTCTGGTCCAGCATATAAGGAACATAGAAGTTGCCATTCCATCATTACAACAAGCAAAAAGCTGAACAAACTAAAAAATCAAAAGCTCTTCTTATATCTGTCAAAGAGCTGAGGTCAGAGGGTCAACTGTTGTGCCTAAAATTGGAGAGACAGGCAGAGACAGATAATCATGACTAACCAGAACGGAAACACCCAACCAGAACCCTCTGTGGGAACCAGAGCTAGGGTAGGAAAACCTGAACTGTAGTTGATGAATTGCTGGAGGCTCAGTGTGGACAACTGTGAGAGTTAAAAACTCCAGGGAGAACCAGTCATGGATGGGGAGGTCCCCTACACTTTTATGAGTTTTACCTCCAGGAGGTCTACCAGGTCTCACAGTGAGTCCTGGAGAAAAATTTTCTCATGCTGCTGGCACAGGGAGGAAGAAAAGAAGGAGAAAAGAAGTGAAAAACATTGGAGAAGTTCATAGTGCAAAGGAACTCATTACCATTTACATTAACACCTCCTAAAATGAAATACGTAGGTATAAATCTAATAAAATATGTTTAAGATCTATGTGGAAAAAACCACAAAGCTCTGATGAACAAAATCAAAGAAGTACTAAATAAATGAAGAGATATTCCATATTCATCGATAGGTAGACACAATATTGTCAAGGTATCAGTTCTTCCTAACTTGATTCAATGATATCCCAATGAATAGCTTAAAAATTATTCTGTGAATATGGACAAACTGGTTCTAGAGTCTTTATGGAGAAGCAAAAGTTATAAAATAGCCAACTCAATACTGAGGAGAAGAATAAAGTTGGAGGACTGACAATACCTGATTTTAAGACTTAATATAAAGCTACAATAATCAGGACAGTGCAGTATTGCTGAAAGAATAAACAAACAGATCAAGGGAACAAAATGGAAAGCCCAGAAACAGACCCACATACATATAGTCAACTGGTTTTTGACAGAGGAGCAAAGGCAATACAATGGAGCAAAGATAATTTCTTCTACAAATTATGTTGAAACAACTGGGCATCCATATGAAAAAAAAGTAAATCTTGACACAGACTTTAAATTCTTCACAAAAATTAACTCAAAATGGAAAATGGACCTGAATGTTAAACCTAAACCATAGAACTCCCGAAAGATAATGTAGGAGAAAAACTTACACGATTTTTGGTGTGGCAACAACTCTTTAGATATACATCAAAGGCATGATCCCTGAAAGAAATAATTGAGAAGGTAGGCTTCATTAAAATTTAAAATGTCTGCTCTGTGAAAGACAATGTCAAGGGAATGAGAAGACACGTCACAGACCGGGAGAGAATATTTGCAAAAGACACATCTGATAAAGAATTGTTATCCAAAATATGCAAAGAATGCTTAAAACTCAACAATAAAAAAACAACCTGATTTAAGAAACGGACAAAGACCTGGACAGAGACCTCACCAAAGAAAATATACACATGGCAAATAAACATATGAAAAGATGTGCCACATCACAGGTCATCAGGGAATTGCAAATTAACAACAATGAGATCCCATTACACACCTATTAGAATGGCCAAAATCTGGAACACTGACAACACTAAATGCTGGGAAAGATGTGAAGCAACTCTCACTCCTTGCTGATGGGAATGCAGAATGGTACGGCCACTTTAGAAGACAGTTTGACATTTTCTTACAAAACTAAACATACCATATAAACCAGCAACTGGGCTCCTTGGTATTTACCCAAATGAATTGAAAACTTAGGTCCACACAAAAAGCTGCACATAGATATTTATAGCATCTTTATTTGTACTTGCCAAAACATGAAAGCAACCAAGATGTCATTCAATAGGTGAATGGATAAACTGGTGCATCAAAAAAATGGAGTATTATTCAGTATTAAAAAGAAATGAATTACCAAGCCATGAAAAGACATGAAGGAAACTTAAATGAATATTACAAAGTAAAAGATGTCCCACTAAAAGGGCTACATATTGCATGAAAAGGGAAAACTATGGAGACAATAAAAAGATCAGTAGTGGCCAGGGTTAAGAGAGAGGGAGTAATGAATAGGTATAGCACAGAGGATTTACAGGGCATTGAAACTATTCTATGATACTATGATGTTGGATACGTGTCATTATACATTTGTCAAAATGCATAGAAAGTACACCGCCAAGACTGAATCCTATTATAAACTATGAACTTTGGGTGATAATGATGTGTCAATGTAGGTTCATCAATTGTAACAAGTGTACCACTCTGGTATGAGATTTTGATGGTAGGAGAGGTTGTGCCTTCATGGGTACATGGGTCTATGAAAACTTTCTGTACTTTCCAGTCAATTCTGTTGTGAACTTAAAAACTGCTCCAAAAAATAAGGTGTATTAATAATAAAATATATGTAGAGAGAAATATATTTGGGATAATATGGGAATTTCAGTGATTATTCACATTTTAGTGTGAATTAGTTTGGGGGGGGGATGTCTTTTTTCTTCTACCAAGGGGGAAAGTGAGCTTTGATTATGAGTAGGGAAAGGAATAAGACGGTAAGGGCTTAGAGAAACATAATAGTATCAAGCCTTGGATGGGTAGAAATAGTAGGTGGTAGGTAGTAGAGGAATTAAAATGCACCAGTGTTACTTTTTTTTCAGTTTAAACATGCTATCTAGGTTTGGTTCTATGTTGTATAATGTCATTGTAGTGTTGATATATGTAGGTTAATTTTTCTTTTCTAACTCAATTATTTGCATGTGTAATTTTGTCTTTTCCTTTTCAAGGGTCTCACTCCTTAATTCCTTTTCTTGTCTTATTGCATTAACCAGAACTTCTGGAATAATGTTGAGTAATCAGAGAATGATAGTTGAATTCCTGGTCTTGTTCCTGACTTTAATTTGAATACACCCAGAATTTTAATCTTAAATATAATGCTGACTTTTGATTTCTGTTAATAATCCAGGATTAGAAAAACACACCCATAACAGTAAAATATACTAATAACTTCTTAGAAATGGCTATTGAATTTTGTCCTACATTAAATTATTTTATTTTTATTTATTGTAACTTCTGTATAAATTTAACTATACATATGCACATGCTTACACACATGCATAATTTTCATAGATACATAAATGCGTCATGTCTGTACTTTTTACTTTCTTACCACACTTTCTCCTATAACCTAGATGAACAGTTTAAGATGTATCCTTCTATTTTTTTTTTCCAAAATGATATAATTCATTACATATGTTCATTGCATGTACTCTTTCGGGTTTGGCTTTTCTTATTCAACAATATTTCATGGAAATGCCTCCAAGTTAAACAGATGTTACATTTTAGTTTTGCCTCTGGTATTTATTAATTGCGTGTCCTTGGGTAGGTTAAGTAACCTTTCTGGCACAGGTTTTCCTGCCTAAACATGAGGATAATTATTCCTTTCTCTAAGGACTATGGTGAGAACCAAATGATATATATATATATATATATATATAGCACTAACACGAAACCTGGCAAATAGCAGGCCCTAAACCAGGGTTACTTGATCTCATGCCCAGCAGTGGGAGAGCTATCTCCTTTCTTTTCCCTTTTGGCAGTCATGGCCTTTGACCCAGGGATTTGTAAGTCAGCAAATGCCTGGGCACCTGCTGAGGGGCCATGAGAGTACCCTGTGGGACGCTTTGGTTCAGAGCAACACTTTGGGAGCCCCATGGCCTGGTTTTGAATCCACGCTCCATCTCTTTCTAGTTATGTTCATTACTTTGGACAGGTTCTTAGCCTCTCTGTGCATCAGGGGCCTCATCCTCAATGCAAACAACAGTACCTATCTGTTACACCTGTTGTGGGTATAAATGGCAGGATGCACGCGGTGCACTTGGAAGAGGGACTGGCGCCCTGAAATAGGGACAGACAAGTAACGTGAAAGGACAAGGGCATCGAAGCCCATCAACTTGTCTTTGCCATTTATTGGCTGTGTGACTTTGGGGGTTACCATGAGCTGTCTAATCCCCATCTTCATCTGGAAAGTGGGGATACTAATCCCCACCGTCAGGCATTGCTTGAGAGTAATGTAAGTAAGGAATGGCGGTGGTGGCAGCATGTGTACTGTGTGCTCAGTGCAGGCTGCCCCCTCCGCCCTTGCCGCGTATGGTCCAGCCTACGACTGCGTGTGCTTTGGCCACCCGACAGCTCCGTCCTTCACAATTCTCACAATGCCAGCCATGGACCTGCCAATGAACTTCCAAAGTGCATGCTCTTAGTGAGTCGGAGACGCCTGTGTCCTGACTGTCTGTTCTCTTCAAGAGGTTCATCACCTATCCCCGCAGGGGCTGGGGTCATGCTCTGATCTCAGTAGCCTTTGCTACCTTGTTTCATTTCCTTCCTGCATGTGGAAACATGCACTTTAAGTTTCAAGAATTTTCAACGAGACTACAGATTTTCTATTGGGCAGGTGAGCACAGGAGGAAAACCATGAAGCGCGTTTGTAGTTAGAGGACAGAGGAATGGGACCAAGATGAGCCTGGCAGATGCATAGCGACATCAGCTGGTTTTCTTGGCTTCACGGGGATATTGCAATCCTCCAGGGACTTCTCGGTTTCCTTCTCAGATAGCTGAGTGGAAGCTCTCCCACTATCCCCCCCCAAAGCAAAGCAAAGCAGGATAAAAAACAAAAACAAAAACAAAAACAAAACCCGCATAGGTTTTCAGGCAGTCATCTCATTCAATGCAAACACAAAATTCTTTCAACAGAACAATTCAGGGAAGGTATTACTACATGGATTTATCCATCTCGTCTTGCTGAGATTTGCTTGCTTCTGTTGGCAATACAGGGATTTACTGAGTTAGCTTATGGGCCTCGAATGCAAACTGTTAAAAACAAAAACAAAAATCCCCCAACTTTCCTCTCACGCGTCATTGCACGCATGCCTATGGAATTAGTTGGTGGGTGCTTTTATTTTTTTATTTTAGGAGTTACGTGTGATTCAGCAGCACCCCCTAGTGGCGATATTTGGAAACTGTTGGAAGTCGTGAGATACAACTGAATCTTGGGACTTCAAAGCAGGAAACCTACAGAAATACCTATTTTTTCTTTTAGTACCTAATAATATGAGCCACCCCAACACCCCCAAGTATGTTTAATTATATAGAACTCGTTTGATCACCTCACGACTTTGTATTTTCTTTGGACAACCCAACTGAACAAATAGAAACAACTGCATTTCCCTGCTTTGGCCGTTGGAATATTCCATCTGGGCCACGCCTCCGCCTGTCTCCACTTAAGCAGCACAGACCCAGGAAGTGGTGCCCAGTTCCACTTTTTTATTAAAGAAGATTCTGTCTTTCAGCCACTGGAGTGGGTATTGACGAACACAGTGGATTCTGTATTCGACCATAGGCAGCTCCATCTTGATATCACTTTCTATGCTATGGATGCCAAGTATTTGTACTACTTGTCAAAGGAATTATCCCAGCTAACCACAAATAGGTCAAATGCTTCAGTTTTTCCATCAGACATTCTAGATAATTAAGAGTTGCCTTATATATCCCTTACATAGATGGCTAGGGAAATCCAGCCATTATCATAAAACCTGCCGATAGAATCTCTAGAGTATAGTACTGACTTTTAAAAGATTATTAAACATGAAAAAGCTGATAAGATGAAACACTTATGCAGTTGAGCCAACTGGAGAATATATAAGTAGAACGGAAAGAGTGAAATATGTGAATCCCAGCCTCCGCCACTTGCTATTTCCTTGAGCCTCAGTTTTCATATCTGTAACATGAAACTGCTGTGAGCATCAAAAGAGATGTGTGTTAAGTTCTTAGCACAGTGTATAGAAGCTTAAATAAATGTCAATTCTCCCACTATGTCATACTGAAAAAGAGATTAAAGTTAAAACAGAGTTTACAGTTGGTAAAGCTTGAGCTGTGGGATTTGCATTAACTGACGCTGTGGCTTTAAGAAAGTGTAGTGGTTATAAGCCTGGATTCTGGGATTCTTGTCCCATATTGCAGATTCTAGATGTGCCACTTAACAAGCAGAAGGACGCTGTACAACTTACAACCTCTTTGTACAACCACTCAGGTTGCTCGGTTGCTAAGCATCCAAGGATAATAGCATCACCTACCTTATCAGATTTTGTAGGGATTAAATGATTTAAAGATTTTATTTATTTATTTGAGACAGAGAAAGAGAGACAGCACAAGCGGGAAGGAGGGTCAGAGGCAGAGGGAGAAGCACGCTCCACACTGAGCAGGGAGCGGGATGCAGGACTTGATCCCAGGACCCTGGGATCATGACCTGAGCTGAAGGCAGACGCTTAACTAACTCAGCCACCCAGGCGCCCTGGGATTAAATGATTTATTTATTTACTTATTTATTTATTTTTAAAGATTTTATTTATTCATTTGACAGAGAGAGCAACAGCCAGCGAGAGAGGAAACACAGGCAGGGGGAGTGAGAGAGGAAGAAGCAGGCTCCCAGCAGAGGAGCCCGATGTAGGGCTTGATCCCAGAAAGCCGGGATCACGCCCTGAGCCGAAGGCAGACGCTTAACGACTGCGCCACCCAGGCGCCGGGGGATTAAATGATTTAATACAAGTAAGTGTTTATAAAAGAGTCTGGCATAGAATAGGTTCTCCATAAACCTTAGTTATTATCAGTATTAAAAGGTGAAATACATCAAAAGGGCCTAGAAAATCATATTTAAATCCCTACATTTTCTGCTATGAAAATGCTGCTCTTTGAAGTCAGTACTTATTATTTTATGGTATCGACCGGCACTGCCCAACAGAATAATACTGTGGCCGCTTATATAGTTAAAATGTTTGTAGTACCCACACTAAATAAAAGTAAAAGTCAGCAGTAATAAGGCATAGTAGCATCACAAACTCCTTGATAGGATGTACTGGAAAGGACAATTCTCATCTGTAATTTTTCTTTTTTTTTTTAAAGATTTCTTTTATTTATTTATTCGACAGAGAGAGAGACAGCCAGCGAGAGAGGGAACACAAGCAGGGGGAGTGGGAGAGGAAGAAGCAGGCTCCCAGCGGAGGAGCCTGATGTGGGGCTCGATCCCATAACGCTGGGATCACGCCCTGAGCCGAAGGCAGACGCTTAACCGCTGTGCCACCCAGGCGCCCCTAATCTGTAATTTTTCTTGCCCCAAAGCGACAGCCTCATTCCAATCATGAGGAAACATCAGATAAACCTAAACAGAGAGGCATTCTGCGAAACGAGGGTGAGTACTCTTCAACAGCGTCAGGGTCATGACGCACGAACAAAGACGAGGAACGGTCACAGATGAGAGGAGACTAAAGGAACACAGCGACCTAAATTCCATGTGGTATCTTGGATTGGATCCTGGAAACAGCAAAACAAAATCAGTAGAAAAAAGCAGTGAAACGTGAGTATAATTTGTAGTTAATAGTATTGTATCAATGTTAATTTTTTGGTTTTGAGAATTACATTATGGTTATGTAAGATATTAATTGGAGAAGAAGCAAGGTGAAGATTATATGGGAACTCTATACAACTGTGCAATTTTTCTATGAGTCTAAAATGGGTTTAAATATTCTAAAAATTAAAAAGAAACAAGTATGGGCACCTGGATGGTTCAGTTGGTTAAGCATCCGACTCTTGGTTTCAGCTCAGGTCATGATCTCACGGGTTGTGGGATTGAACCTTGTGCTGGGCTCCCTTCTCAGTGGGGAGATTGAGATTCTTTCCCTCTCCCCCAACTTGCACGTGTGCGCTCTCTCTCAAATAAATAAATAAATAAATCTTTTTAAAAAAAGAAACAAGTGAGCTTAGCTTTAATGTTTTATTAAACTCAATACATCCAAAATATTATTTCAACATGTAATTGTTATAAGACTATTAATGAGATTTTACAGGTTTTTTGCATGGTCTTAGAAAATCTGCTGTGTATTTTATACTGACAGCACATCTCAGTTTTAACTAGCTATTTTTAAGTGTTCAGTAGCCACGTGTATCTGGAGGCTGCCATATTGGTCAGCACAGGAATAGATGCAGTGATGGGATGTCATTCAGGGGCCCAGTGACTCCTTGCCAGCTTTTGTCTGGGGTGATACCTCTGCTGGCTCTAGTCTTAGGCCTTCCCTTAGAAACTCTGAGAGCCCCCAGAGATGATTAGCCCCTAGGAGGGAGCTAGGGTTGACTAAGTCTGGTTAACATTGTTTTCTGGTCTGATGAGAAAACGTATAATGTGTAAAGACCACAGTCCTTTCTAAGTAATAAAATGTTCATAGCCCCAGTGCTCTCTAAAGGGTGGAATGGATACCATTAATTTTAAGAGGTGTGAGAAAAAATGATTTTGGGTGTTATTTGAACACTGAATAACATTGACTCACAAAGTCAGAATATTTTTTCCCATTTCAATTTTCGTTCTTTTTGATTACATCAAAACAAGTCTCATTTAGTTCCCTTGTATCTTTAGCACATTGCTAACATATACTAATCTCAAACTCTCTCTTGCTAGAATTTAATGCATTATTTGTTTCCATTTTGCTTATTCCTGTCATTGCCTTTTATTCTTGGCAGATAATACTGGCTTTCCATTTAATTACTGATATGAAAAATTTTAAAGTTTTTTATTTAAATGAAAGGATTTCTTTCAATATTTTATTTATTTTTTTATTTATTTTTAAGTAATCTCTATGCCCACCCTGAGGCTCAAACTCAGAACCCCAAGATCAAGAGTCACATGCTCTACCAACTGAGCCAGCAGCACACCCCTCTAAGTTTTAAGTAAAAAAATGTAAGGACAACTTTAGTAAAAACACAAACATTAAGATAATCATAGCCTAAGGGGCTTTGGGAAAAAACCAGAAACAGAAAAACACCCAAGAATAACAACAACAAAATTGTCCCGTGACTACAAGAATGTTTCAAATTTGGGGAACTTGTAGATCAAATCTCCGTTTCAGAGGTACCCCCTTTTATAGAAGCTCTAAGAAAAGACTTAAGCCTAGAAAAGCAGAATGGGGTATTCTCAGTAAATCAGTTCCTTTGTGAAATCTTTCCCT